>NW_026108935.1:0-194833 GCF_024516045.1 Bombus affinis | reverse complement strand
GCTCGCTCCGCGCGCTCGTAAAAATCTAGTCCAACCTCACAACCGATCCGACACGTTCGCAAATTTGAAATATGTCGCCACCATATCGAATAATGAACGGCAAGGTGGATTGGTTTTAGGTTAGGCTAAAGTTTCGAGCGAGCGCAGCGAGCGAGAGACGCGTAAAGGTGTGTCATAAACCAACGGTTTGGCACATACGGACGTTGAAATATTCGCACCAGCCCGAGGAGCCGGAAGTCTTTATCCAATTGCCTTCTGACAAATGTTTACGGTTTACCAATAGTTTCACATAATTAGTACCGTTTCCTCATAGTACAGTGCAACGTGATGTCCGAAATGGCTGACAAAATTAGGTACAAGCACGAAATATATGCAAGACAATATATGGTATATGTATAGCTTGGAAATTGTGACCGTTGCTCGCTCGCTCCGCTCGCCCGTAAAAATCTAGCCCAACCTCACAACCGATCCCACACGTTCGCAAATTTGAAATATGTCGCCACCATATCGAATAATGAACGGAAGATGGATTGGTTTTAGGTTAGGCTATAGCTTTCGTGCGAGCGCAGCGAACGAGAGATGCGTAAAGGTGTGTCACAAACCATCGGTTTGGCACATACGGACATTGATATATTCGCACCAGCCCGAGGAGCCGGAAGTCTTTATCCTATTGCCTTCAGACAAATGTTTGCGGTTTACCAATAGTTTCACATAATTAGTACCGTTTCCTCATAGTACAGTGCAACGTGATGTCCGACATGGCTGACAAAATTAGGTACAAGCACGAAATATATGCAAGACAATATATGGTATATGTATAGCTTGGAAATTGTGACCGTTGCTCGCTCGCTCCGCTCGCTCGTAAAAATCTAGTCCATCCTCACAACCGATCCGACACGTTCGCAAATTTGAAATATGTCCCCATGATATCGAATAATGAACGCAAGATTGATTGGTTTTAGGTTAGGCTATAGTTTTCGAGCGAGCGCAGCGAGCGAGAGACGCGTGTAGGTGTGTCATAAACCAACGGTTTGGCACATACGGACATTGAAATATTCGCACCAGCCCGAGGAGCCGGAAGTATTTATCCTATTGCCTACCGACACATGTTTACAGTTTACGAATAGTTTCACATAAATAGTACTATTTCCTCATAGTACAGTGCAACGTGATGTCCGAAATGGCTGACAAAATTAGGTACAAGCACGAAATATATGCAAGACAATACGTGGTACATGTATAGCTTGGAAATTGTGACCGTTGCTCGCTCGCTCCGCTCGCTCGTAAAAATCTAGTCCAACCGCACTACCGATCCGACACGTTCGCAAATTTGAAATATGTCGCCATCATATCGAATAATGAACGCAAGATGGATTGGTTTTAGGTTAGGCTATAGTTTTCGAGCGAGCGCAGCGAGCGAGAGACGCGTATAGGTGTGTCATAAACCAACGGTTTGGCACATACGGACATTGAAATATTCGCATCAGCCCGAGGAGCCGGAAGTATTTATCCTATTGCCTACCGACACATGTTTACAGTTTATGAATAGTTTCACATAAATAGTACCTTTTCCACATAGTACAATGCAATGTGGTGTCCCAAATGGCTGACAAAATTAGGTAATAACACGACATATATGCAAGGCAATATAAGGTGTATGTATAGGTTGGAAATTGTGATCGTTGCTGGCTCGCTCGAAAAAATCTAGTCCAACCTCACAACCGATCCGACACGTTCGCAAATTTGAAATATGTCGCCACCATATCGAATAATGAACGGAAGATGGATTGGTTTTAGGTTAGGCTATAGCTTTCGTGCGAGCGCAGCGAACGAGAGATGCGTAAAGGTGTGTCACAAACCAACGGTCTGGCACATACGGACGATGAAATATTCGCACCAGCCCGAGGAGCCGGAAGTCTTTATCCTATTGCCTTCTGACAAATGTTTACGGTTTACCAATAGTTTCACATAATTAGTACCGTTTCCTCATAGTACAGTGCAACGTGATGTCCGAAATGGCTGACAAAATTAGGTACAAGCACGAAATATATGCAAGGCAATATAAGGTGTATGTATAGGTTGGAAATTATGATCGTTGCTCGCTCGCTCGAAAAAATCTAGTCCAACCTCACAACCGATCCGACACGTTCGCAAATTTGAAATATGTCGCCACCATATCGAATAATGAACGGAAGATGGATTGGTTTTAGGTTAGGCTATACCTTTCGTGCGAGCGCAGCGAACGTGAGACGCGTAAAGGTGTGTCACAAACCAACGGTTTGGCACATACGGACGTTGAAGTATTCGCACCAGCCCGAGGAGCCGGAAGTCTTTATCCTATTGCCTTCTGACAAATGTTTACGGTTTACCAATAGTTTCACATAATTAGTACCGTTTCCTCATAGTACAGTGCAACGTGATGTCCGAAATGGCTGACAAAATTAGGTACAAGCACGAAATATATGCAAGACAATATATGGTATATGTATAGCTTGGAAATTGTGACCGTTGCTCGCTCGCTCCGCTCGCTCGTAAAATCTAGTCCATCCTCACAACCGATCCGACACGTTCGCAAATTTGAAATATGTCCCCATGATATCGAATAATGAACGCAAGATTGATTGGTTTTAGGTTAGGCTATAGTTTTCGAGCGAGCGCAGCGAGCGAGAGACGCGTGTAGGTGTGTCATAAACCAACGGTTTGGCACATACGGACATTGAAATATTCGCACCAGCCCGAGGAGCCGGAAGTATTTATCCTATTGCCTACCGACACATGTTTACAGTTTATGAATAGTTTCACATAAATAGTACTATTTCCTCATAGTACAGTGCAATGTGATGTCCGAAATGGCTGACAAAATTAGGTAATAACACGAAATATATGGAAGGCAATATAAGGTATATGTATAGCTTGGAAATTGTGACCGTTGCTTGCTCGCTCCGCTCGCTCGTAAAAATCTAGTCCAACCTCACAACCGATCCCACACGTTCGCAAATTTGAAATATGTCGCCACCATATCGAATAATGAACGGAAGATGGATTGGTTTTAGGTTAGGCTATAGCTTTTGTGCGAGCGCAGCGAACGAGAGACGCGTAAAGGTGTGTCACAAACCATCGGTTTGGCACATACGGACATTGATATATTCGCACCAGCCCGAGGAGCCGGAAGTCTTTATCCTATTGCCTACCGACACATGTTTACAGTTTATGAATAGTTTCACATAAATAGTACTATTTCCTCATAGTACAGTGCTATGTGATGTCCGAAATGGCTGACAAAATTAGGTAATAACACGAAATATATGCAAGACAATATATGGTATATGTATAGCTTGGAAATTGTGACCGTTGCTCGCTCGCTCCGCTCGCCCGTAAAAATCTAGTCCAACCTCACAACCGATCCCACACGTTCGCAAATTTGAAATATGTCGCCACCATATCGAATAATGAACGGAAGATGGATTGGTTTCAGGTTAGGCTATAGCTTTCGTGCGAGCGCAGCGAACGAGAGATGCGTAAAGGTGTGTCACAAACCATCGGTTTGGCACATACGGACATTGATATATTCGCACCAGCCCGAGGAGCCGGAAGTCTTTATCCTAATGCCTTCTGACAAATGTTTACGGTTTACCAATAGTTTCACATAATTAGTACCGTTTCCTCATAGTACAGTGCAGCGTGATGTCCGAAATGGCTGACAAAGTTAGGTACAAGCACGAAATATATGCAAGACAATATATGGCATATGTGTAGCTTGGAAATTGTGACCGTTGCTCGCTCGCTCCGCTCGCTCGTAAAAATCTAGTCCAACCTCACAACCGATCCGACACGTTCGCAAATTTGAAATATGTCGCCATCATATCGAATAATGAACGCAAGATGGATTGGTTTTAGGTTAGGCTATAGCTTTCGTGCGAGCGCAGCGAACGAGAGATGCGTAAAGGTGTGTCACAAACCATCGGTTTGGCACATACGGACATTGATATATTCGCACCAGCCCGAGGAGCCGGAAGTCTTTATCCTATTGCCTTCAGACAAATGTTTGCGGTTTACCAATAGTTTCACATAATTAGTACCGTTTCCTCATAGTACAGTGCAACGTGATGTCCGACATGGCTGACAAAATTAGGTACAAGCACGAAATATATGCAAGACAATATATGGTATATGTATAGCTTGGAAATTGTGACCGTTGCTCGCTCGCTCCGCTCGCTCGTAAAAATCTAGTCCATCCTCACAACCGATCCGACACGTTCGCAAATTTGAAATATGTCCCCATGATATCGAATAATGAACGCAAGATTGATTGGTTTTAGGTTAGGCTATAGTTTTCGAGCGAGCGCAGCGAGCGAGAGACGCGTGTAGGTGTGTCATAAACCAACGGTTTGGCACATACGGACATTGAAATATTCGCACCAGCCCGAGGAGCCGGAAGTATTTATCCTATTGCCTACCGACACATGTTTACAGTTTACGAATAGTTTCACATAAATAGTACTATTTCCTCATAGTACAGTGCAACGTGATGTCCGAAATGGCTGACAAAATTAGGTACAAGCACGAAATATATGCAAGACAATACGTGGTACATGTATAGCTTGGAAATTGTGACCGTTGCTCGCTCGCTCCGCTCGCTCGTAAAAATCTAGTCCAACCGCACTACCGATCCGACACGTTCGCAAATTTGAAATATGTCGCCATCATATCGAATAATGAACGCAAGATGGATTGGTTTTAGGTTAGGCTATAGTTTTCGAGCGAGCGCAGCGAGCGAGAGACGCGTATAGGTGTGTCATAAACCAACGGTTTGGCACATACGGACATTGAAATATTCGCACCAGCCCGAGGAGCCGGAAGTATTTATCCTATTGCCTACCAACACATGTTTACAGTTTATGAATAGTTTCACATAAATAGTACTATTTCCTCATAGTACAGTGCAATGTGATGTCCGAAATGGCTGACAAAATTAGGTAATAACACGAAATATATGGAAGGCAATATAAGGTATATGTATAGCTTGGAAATTGTGACCGTTGCTCGCTCGCTCCGCTCGCTCGTAAAAATCTAGTCCAACCTCAAAACCGATCCCACACGTTCGCAAATTTGAAATATGTCGCCACCATATCGAATAATGAACGGAAGATGGATTGGTTTTAGGTTAGGCTAAAGCTTTCGTGCGAGCGCAGCGACCGAGAGACGCGTAAAGGTGTGTCTCAAACCAACGGTTTGGCACATACGGACGTTGAAATATTCGCACCAGCCCGAGGAGCCGGAAGTCTTTATCCAATTGCCTTCTGACAAATGTTTACGGTTTACCAATAGTTTCACATAATTAGTACCGTTTCCTCATAGTACAGTGCAACGTGATGTCCGAAATGGCTGACAAAATTAGGTACAAGCACGAAATATATGCAGGACAATATATGGTATATGTATAGCTTGGAAATTGTGACCGTTGCTCGCTCGCTCCGCTTGCTCGTAAAAATCTAGTCCAACCTCACAACCGATCCGACACGTTCGCAAATTTGAAATATGTCGCCATCATATCGAAGAATGACGGAAGATGGATTGGTTTTAGGTTAGGCTATAGTTTTCGAGCGAGAGCAGCGAGCGAGCGACGCGTAAATGTGTGTCTCAAACCAACGGTTTGGCACATACGGACATTGAAATATTCGCCCCAGCCCGAGGAGCCGGAAGTATTTATCCTATTGCCTACCGACACATGTTTACAGTTTATGAATAGTTTCACATAAATAGTACTATTTCCTCATAGTACAGTGCAATGTGATGTCCGAAATGGCTGACAAAATTAGGTACAAGCACGAAATATATGCAAGACAATATATGGTATATGTATAGCTTGGAAATTGTGACCGTTGCTCGCTCGCTCCGCTCGCTCGTAAAAATCTACTCCAACCTCACAACTGATCCGACACGTTCGCAAATTTGAAATATGTCGCCATCATATCGAATAATGAACGCAAGATGGATTGGTTTTAGGTTAGGCTATAGTTTTCGAGCGAGCGCAGCGAGCGAGAGACGCGTGTAGGTGTGTCATAAACCAACGGTTTGGCACATACGGACATTGAAATATTCGCACCAGCCCGAGGAGCCGGAAGTATTTATCCTATTGCCTACCGACACATGTTTACAGTTTACGAATAGTTTCACATAAGTAGTACTATTTCCTCATAGTACAGTGCAATGTGATGTCCGAAATGGCTGACAAAATTAGGTAATAACACGAAATATATGGAAGGCAATATAAGATATATGTATAGCTTGGAAATTGTGACCGTTGCTCGCTCGCTCCGCTCGCTCGAAAAAATCTAGTCCAACCTCACAACCGATCCGACACGTTCGCAAATTTGAAATATGTCGCCACCATATCGAATAATGAACGGAAGATGGATTGGTTTTAGGTTAGGCTAAAGCTTTCGTGCGAGCGCAGCGACCGAGAGACGCGTAAAGGTGTGTCTCAAACCAACGGTTTGGCACATACGGACGTTGAAATATTCGCACCAGCCCGAGGAGCCGGAAGTCTTTATCCAATTGCCTTCTGACAAATGTTTACGGTTTACCAATAGTTTCACATAATTAGTACCGTTTCCTCATAGTACAGTGCAACGTGATGTCCGAAATGGCTGACAAAATTAGGTACAAGCACGAAATATATGCAAGACAATATATGGTATATGTATAGCTTGGAAATTGTGACCGTTGCTCGCTCGCTCCGCTCGCCCGTAAAAATCTAGCCCAACCTCACAACCGATCCCACACGTTCGCAAATTTGAAATATGTCGCCACCATATCGAATAATGAACGGAAGATGGATTGGTTTTAGGTTAGGCTATAGCTTTCGTGCGAGCGCAGCGAACGAGAGATGCGTAAAGGTGTGTCACAAACCATCGGTTTGGCACATACGGACATTGATATATTCGCACCAGCCCGAGGAGCCGGAAGTCTTTATCCTATTGCCTTCAGACAAATGTTTGCGGTTTACCAATAGTTTCACATAATTAGTACCGTTTCCTCATAGTACAGTGCAACGTGATGTCCGACATGGCTGACAAAATTAGGTACAAGCACGAAATATATGCAAGACAATATATGGTATATGTATAGCTTGGAAATTGTGACCGTTGCTCGCTCGCTCCGCTCGCTCGTAAAAATCTAGTCCATCCTCACAACCGATCCGACACGTTCGCAAATTTGAAATATGTCCCCATGATATCGAATAATGAACGCAAGATTGATTGGTTTTAGGTTAGGCTATAGTTTTCGAGCGAGCGCAGCGAGCGAGAGACGCGTGTAGGTGTGTCATAAACCAACGGTTTGGCACATACGGACATTGAAATATTCGCACCAGCCCGAGGAGCCGGAAGTATTTATCCTATTGCCTACCGACACATGTTTACAGTTTACGAATAGTTTCACATAAATAGTACTATTTCCTCATAGTACAGTGCAACGTGATGTCCGAAATGGCTGACAAAATTAGGTACAAGCACGAAATATATGCAAGACAATACGTGGTACATGTATAGCTTGGAAATTGTGACCGTTGCTCGCTCGCTCCGCTCGCTCGTAAAAATCTAGTCCAACCGCACTACCGATCCGACACGTTCGCAAATTTGAAATATGTCGCCATCATATCGAATAATGAACGCAAGATGGATTGGTTTTAGGTTAGGCTATAGTTTTCGAGCGAGCGCAGCGAGCGAGAGACGCGTATAGGTGTGTCATAAACCAACGGTTTGGCACATACGGACATTGAAATATTCGCATCAGCCCGAGGAGCCGGAAGTATTTATCCTATTGCCTACCGACACATGTTTACAGTTTATGAATAGTTTCACATAAATAGTACCTTTTCCACATAGTACAATGCAATGTGGTGTCCCAAATGGCTGACAAAATTAGGTAATAACACGACATATATGCAAGGCAATATAAGGTGTATGTATAGGTTGGAAATTGTGATCGTTGCTGGCTCGCTCGAAAAAATCTAGTCCAACCTCACAACCGATCCGACACGTTCGCAAATTTGAAATATGTCGCCACCATATCGAATAATGAACGGAAGATGGATTGGTTTTAGGTTAGGCTATAGCTTTCGTGCGAGCGCAGCGAACGAGAGATGCGTAAAGGTGTGTCACAAACCAACGGTCTGGCACATACGGACGATGAAATATTCGCACCAGCCCGAGGAGCCGGAAGTCTTTATCCTATTGCCTTCTGACAAATGTTTACGGTTTACCAATAGTTTCACATAATTAGTACCGTTTCCTCATAGTACAGTGCAACGTGATGTCCGAAATGGCTGACAAAATTAGGTACAAGCACGAAATATATGCAAGGCAATATAAGGTGTATGTATAGGTTGGAAATTATGATCGTTGCTCGCTCGCTCGAAAAAATCTAGTCCAACCTCACAACCGATCCGACACGTTCGCAAATTTGAAATATGTCGCCACCATATCGAATAATGAACGGAAGATGGATTGGTTTTAGGTTAGGCTATACCTTTCGTGCGAGCGCAGCGAACGTGAGACGCGTAAAGGTGTGTCACAAACCAACGGTTTGGCACATACGGACGTTGAAGTATTCGCACCAGCCCGAGGAGCCGGAAGTCTTTATCCTATTGCCTTCTGACAAATGTTTACGGTTTACCAATAGTTTCACATAATTAGTACCGTTTCCTCATAGTACAGTGCAACGTGATGTCCGAAATGGCTGACAAAATTAGGTACAAGCACGAAATATATGCAAGACAATATATGGTATATGTATAGCTTGGAAATTGTGACCGTTGCTCGCTCGCTCCGCTCGCTCGTAAAAATCTAGTCCATCCTCACAACCGATCCGACACGTTCGCAAATTTGAAATATGTCCCCATGATATCGAATAATGAACGCAAGATTGATTGGTTTTAGGTTAGGCTATAGTTTTCGAGCGAGCGCAGCGAGCGAGAGACGCGTGTAGGTGTGTCATAAACCAACGGTTTGGCACATACGGACATTGAAATATTCGCACCAGCCCGAGGAGCCGGAAGTATTTATCCTATTGCCTACCGACACATGTTTACAGTTTATGAATAGTTTCACATAAATAGTACTATTTCCTCATAGTACAGTGCAATGTGATGTCCGAAATGGCTGACAAAATTAGGTAATAACACGAAATATATGGAAGGCAATATAAGGTATATGTATAGCTTGGAAATTGTGACCGTTGCTTGCTCGCTCCGCTCGCTCGTAAAAATCTAGTCCAACCTCACAACCGATCCCACACGTTCGCAAATTTGAAATATGTCGCCACCATATCGAATAATGAACGGAAGATGGATTGGTTTTAGGTTAGGCTATAGCTTTTGTGCGAGCGCAGCGAACGAGAGACGCGTAAAGGTGTGTCACAAACCATCGGTTTGGCACATACGGACATTGATATATTCGCACCAGCCCGAGGAGCCGGAAGTCTTTATCCTATTGCCTACCGACACATGTTTACAGTTTATGAATAGTTTCACATAAATAGTACTATTTCCTCATAGTACAGTGCTATGTGATGTCCGAAATGGCTGACAAAATTAGGTAATAACACGAAATATATGCAAGACAATATATGGTATATGTATAGCTTGGAAATTGTGACCGTTGCTCGCTCGCTCCGCTCGCCCGTAAAAATCTAGTCCAACCTCACAACCGATCCCACACGTTCGCAAATTTGAAATATGTCGCCACCATATCGAATAATGAACGGAAGATGGATTGGTTTCAGGTTAGGCTATAGCTTTCGTGCGAGCGCAGCGAACGAGAGATGCGTAAAGGTGTGTCACAAACCATCGGTTTGGCACATACGGACATTGATATATTCGCACCAGCCCGAGGAGCCGGAAGTCTTTATCCTATTGCCTTCAGACAAATGTTTGCGGTTTACCAATAGTTTCACATAATTAGTACCGTTTCCTCATAGTACAGTGCAACGTGATGTCCGAAATGGCTGACAAAATTAGGTACAAGCACGAAATATATGCAAGACAATATATGGTATATGTATAGCTTGGAAATTGTGACCGTTGCTCGCTCGCTCCGCTCGCTCGTAAAAATCTAGTCCATCCTCACAACCGATCCGACACGTTCGCAAATTTGAAATATGTCCCCATGATATCGAATAATGAACGCAAGATTGATTGGTTTTAGGTTAGGCTATAGTTTTCGAGCGAGCGCAGCGAGCGAGAGACGCGTGTAGGTGTGTCATAAACCAACGGTTTGGCACATACGGACATTGAAATATTCGCACCAGCCCTAGGAGCCGGAAGTATTTATCCTATTGCCTACCGACACATGTTTACAGTTTACGAATAGTTTCACATAAATAGTACTATTTCCTCATAGTACAGTGCAACGTGATGTCCGAAATGGCTGACAAAATTAGGTACAAGCACGAAATATATGCAAGACAATACGTGGTACATGTATAGCTTGGAAATTGTGACCGCTGCTCGCTCGCTCCGCTCGCTCGTAAAAATCTAGTCCAACCCCACTACCGATCCGACACGTTCGCAAATTTGAAATATGTCGCCATCATATCGAATAATGAACGCAAGATGGATTGGTTTTAGGTTAGGCTATAGTTTTCGAGCGAGCGCAGCGAGCGAGAGACGCGTATAGTTGTGTCATAAACCAACGGTTTGGCACATACGGACATTGAAATATTCGCATCAGCCCGCGGAGCCGGAAGTATTTATCCTATTGCCTACCGACACATGTTTACAGTTTATGAATAGTTTCACATAAATAGTACCTTTTCCACATAGTACAATGCAATGTGATGTCCCAAATGGCTGACAAAATTAGGTAATAACACGACATATATGCAAGGCAATATAAGGTGTATGTATAGGTTGGAAATTATGATCGTTGCTGGCTCGCTCGAAAAAATCTAGTCCAACCTCACAACCGATCCGACACGTTCGCAAATTTGAAATATGTCGCCACCATATCGAATAATGAACGGAAGATGGATTGGTTTTAGGTTAGGCTATAGCTTTCGTGCGAGCGCAGCGAACGAGAGATGCGTAAAGGTGTGTCACAAACCAACGGTCTGGCACATACGGACGTTGAAATATTCGCACCAGCCCGAGGAGCCGGAAGTCTTTATCCTATTGCCTTCTGACAAATGTTTACGGTTTACCAATAGTTTCACATAATTAGTACCGTTTCCTCATAGTACAGTGCAACGTGATGTCCGAAATGGCTGACAAAATTAGGTACAAGCACGAAATATATGCAAGACAATATATGGTATATGTATAGCTTGGAAATTGTGACCGTTGCTCGCACGCTCCGCTCGCTCGTAAAAATCTAGTCCAACCTCACTACCGATCCGACACGTTCGCAAATTTGAAATATGTCGCCATCATATCGAATAATGAACGCAAGATGGATTGGTTTTAGGTTAGGCTATAGTTTTCGAGCGAGCGCCGCGAGCGAGAGACGCGTAAAGGTGTGTATAAAACCAACGGTTTGGCACATACGGACATTGAAATATTCGCACCAGCCCGAGGAGCCGGAAGTATTTATCCTATTGCCTACCGACACATGTTTACAGTTTATGAATAGTTTCACATAAATAGTACTATTTCCTCATAGTACAGTGCTATGTGATGTCCGAAATGGCTGACAAAATTAGGTAATAACACGAAATATATGGAAGGCAATATAAGGTATATGTATAGCTTGGAAATTGTGACCGTTGCTTGCTCGCTCCGCTCGCTCGTAAAAATCTAGTCCAACCTCACAACCCATCCCACACGTTCGCAAATTTGAAATATGTCGCCACCATATCGAATAATGAACGGAAGATGGATTGGTTTTAGGTTAGGCTATAGCTTTCGTGCGAGCGCAGCGAACGAGAGACGCGTAAAGGTGTGTCACAAACCATCGGTTTGGCACATACGGACATTGATATATTCGCACCAGCCCGAGGAGCCGGAAGTCTTTATCCTATTGCCTTCTGACAAATGTTTACGGTTTACCAATAGTTTCACATAATTAGTACCGTTTCCTCATAGTACAGTGCAACGTGATGTCCGAAATGGCTGACAAAAGTAGGTACAAGCACGAAATATATGCAAGACAATATATGCTATATGTATAGCTTGGAAATTGTGACCGTTGCTCGCTCGCTCCGCTCGCTCGTAAAAATCTAGTCCAACCCCACAACCGATCCGACACGTTCGCAAATTTGAAATATGTCGCCATCATATCGAATAATGAACGCAAGATGGATTGGTTTTAGGTTAGGCTATAGTTTTCGAGCGAGCGCAGCGAGCGAGAGACGCGTATAGGTGTGTCATAAACCAACGGTTTGGCACATACGGACATTGAAATATTCGCACCAGCCCGAGGAGCCGGAAGTATTTATCCTATTGCCTACCGACACATGTTTACAGTTTATGAATAGTTTCACATAAATAGTACTATTTCCTCATAGTACAGTGCAATGTGATGTCCGAAATGGCTGACTAAATTAGGTACAAGCACGAAATATATGCAAGACAATATATGGTATATGTATAGCTTGGAAATTGTGACCGTTGCTCGCTCGCTCCGCTCGCCCGTAAAAATCTAGTCCAACCTCACAACCGATCCCACACGTTCGCAAATTTGAAATATGTCGCCACCATATCGAATAATGAACGGAAGATGGATTGGTTTTAGGTTAGGCTATAGCTTTCGTGCGAGCGCAGCGAACGAGAGATGCGTAAAGGTGTGTCACAAACCATCGGTTTGGCACATACGGACATTGATATATTCGCACCAGCCCGAGGAGCCGGAAGTCTTTATCCTATTGCCTTCAGACAAATGTTTGCGGTTTACCAATAGTTTCACATAATTAGTACCGTTTCCTCATAGTTCAGTGCAACGTGATGTCCGAAATGGCTGACAAAATTAGGTACAGGCACGAAATATATGCAAGACAATATATGGTATATGTATAGCTTGGAAATTGTGACCGTTGCTCGCTCGCTCCGCTCGCTCGTAAAAATCTAGTCCAACCCCACAACCGATCCGACACGTTCGCAAATTTGAAATATGTCCCCATGATATCGAATAATGAACGCAAGATTGATTGGTTTTAGGTTAGGCTATAGTTTTCGAGCGAGCGCAGCGAGCGAGAGACGCGTGTAGGTGTGTCATAAACCAACGGTTTGGCACATACGGACATTGAAATATTCGCACCAGCCCGAGGAGCCGGAAGTATTTATCCTATTGCCTACCGACACATGTTTACAGTTTATGAATAGTTTCACATAAATAGTACTATTTCCTCATAGTACAGTGCAATGTGATGTCCGAAATGGCTGACAAAATTAGGTACAAGCACGAAATATATGCAAGACAATATATGGTATATGTATAGCTTGGAAATTGTGACCGTTGCTCGCTCGCTCCGCTCGCTCGTAAAAATCTACTCCAACCTCACAACTGATCCGACACGTTCGCAAATTTGAAATATGTCGCCATCATATCGAATAATGAACGCAAGATGGATTGGTTTTAGGTTAGGCTATAGTTTTCGAGCGAGCGCAGCGAGCGAGAGACGCGTATAGGTGTGTCATAAACCAACGGTTTGGCACATACGGACATTGAAATATTCGCATCAGCCCGAGGTGCCGGAAGTATTTATCCTATTGCCTACCGACACACGTTTACAGTTTATGAATAGTTTCACATAAATAGTACTATTTCCACATAGTACAATGCAATGTGATGTCCCAAATGGCTGACAAAATTAGGTAATAACACGACATATATGCAAGGCAATATAAGGTGTATGTATAGGTTGGAAATTGTGATCGTTGCTCGCTCGCTCGAAAAAATCTAGTCCAACCTCACAACCGATCCGACACGTTCGCAAATTTGAAATATGTCGCCACCATATCGAATAATGAACGGAAGATGGATTGGTTTTAGGTTAGGCTAAAGCTTTCGTGCGAGCGCAGCAAACGAGAGACGCGTAAAGGTGTGTCACAAACCAACGGTTTGGCACATACGGATGTTGAAATATTCGCACCAGCCCGAGGAGCCGGAAGTCTTTATCCTATTGCCTTCTGACAAATGTTTACGGTTTACCAATAGTTTCACATAATTAGTACCGTTTCCTCATAGTACAGTGCAACGTGATGTCCGAAATGGCTGACAAAATTAGGTACAAGCACGAAATATATGCAAGACAATATATGGTATATGTATAGCTTGGAAATTGTGACCGTTGCTCGCTCGCTCCGCTCGCTCGTAAAAATCTAGTCCATCCTCACAACCGATCCGACACGTTCGCAAATTTGAAATATGTCGCCATCATATCGAATAATGAACGCAAGATGGATTGGTTTTAGGTTAGGCTATAGTTTTCGAGCGAGCGCAGCGAGCGAGAGACGCGTGTAGGTGTGTCATAAACCAACGGTTTGGCACATACGGACATTGAAATATTCGCACCAGCCCGAGGAGCCGGAAGTATTTATCCTATTGCCTACCGACACATGTTTACAGTTTACGAATAGTTTCACATAAATAGTACTATTTCCTCATAGTACAGTGCAATGTGATGTCCGAAATGGCTGACAAAATTAGGTAATAACACGAAATATATGGAAGGCAATATAAGATATATGTATAGCTTGGAAATTGTGACCGTTGCTCGCTCGCTCCGCTCGCTCGTAAAAATCTAGTCCAACCCCACTACCGATCCGACACGTTCGCAAATTTGAAATATGTCGCCATCATATCGAATAATGAACGCAAGATGGATTGGTTTTAGGTTAGGCTATAGTTTTCGAGCGAGCGCAGCGAGCGAGAGACGCGTAAAGGTGTGTCACAAACCAACGGTCTGGCACATACGGACGTTGAAATATTCGCACCAGCCCGAGGAGCCGGAAGTCTTTATCCTATTGCCTTCTGACAAATGTTTACGGTTTACCAATAGTTTCACATAATTAGTACCGTTTCCTCATAGTACAGTGCAACGTGATGTCCGAAATGGCTGACAAAATTAGGTACAAGCACGAAATATATGCAAGACAATATATGGTATATGTATAGCTTGGAAATTGTGACCGTTGCTCGCTCGCTCCGCTCGCTCGTTAAAATCTAGTCCAACCTCACAACCGATCCGACACGCTCGCAAATTTGAAATATGTCGCCATCATATCGAATAATGAACGCAAGATGGATTGGTTTTAGGTTAGGCTATAGTTTTCGAGCGAGCGCCGCTAGCGAGAGACGCGTAAAGGTGTGTCATAAACCAACGGTTTGGCACATACGGACATTGAAATATTCGCACCAGCCCGAGGAGCCGAAAGTATTTATCCTATTGCCTACCGACACATGTTTACAGTTTATGAATAGTTTCACATAAATAGTACTATTTCCTCATAGTACAGTGCAATGTGATGTCCGAAATGGCTGACAAAATTAGGTAATAACACGAAATATATGGAAGGCAATATAAAGTATATGTATAGCTTGGAAATTGTGACCGTTGCTCGCTCGCTCCGCTCGATCGTAAAAATCTAGTCCAACCTCACAACCGATCCCACACGTTCGCAAATTTGAAATATGTCGCCACCATATCGAATAATGAACGGAAGATGGATTGGTTTTAGGTTAGGCTATAGCTTTCGTGCGAGCGCAGCGAACGAGAGACGCGTAAAGGTGTGTCACAAACCATCGGTTTGGCACATACGGACATTGATATATTCGCACCAGCCCGAGGAGCCGGAAGTCTTTATCCTAATGCCTTCTGACAAATGTTTACGGTTTACCAATAGTTTCACCTAATTAGTACCGTTTCCTCATAGTACAGTGCAACGTGATGTCCGAAATGGCTGACAAAATTAGGTACAAGCACGAAATATATGCAAGACAATATATGGTATATGTATAGCTTGGAAATTGTGAACGTTGCTCGCTCGCTCTGCTCGCTCGTAAAAATCTAGTCCAACCCCACAACCGATCCGACACGTTCGCAAATTTGAAATATGTCGCCATCATATCGAATAATGAACGCAAAATGGATTGATATTAGGTTAGGCTATAGTTTTCGAGCGAGCGCAGCGAGCGAGAGACGCGTATAGGTGTGTCATAAACCAACGGTTTGGCACATACGGACATTGAAATATTCGCATCAGCCCGAGGAGCCGGAAGCATTTATCCTATTACCTACCGACACATGTTTACAGTTTATGAATAGTTTCACATAAATAGTACTATTTCCTCATAGTACAGTGCAATGTGATGTCCGAAATGGCTGACAAAATTAGGTAATAACACGAAATATATGCAAGGCAATATAAGGGGTATGTATAGGTTGGAAATTGTGATCGTTGCTCGCTCGCTCGAAAAAATCTAGTCCAACCTCACAACCGATCCGACACGTTCGCAAATTTGAAATATGTCGCCACCATATCGCATAATGAACGCAAGATGGATTGGTTTTAGGTTAGGCTATAGCTTTCGTGCGAGCGCAGCGAACGAGAGACGCGTAAAGGTGTGTCACAAACCAACGGTTTGGCACATACGGACGTTGAGATATTCGCACCAGCCCGAGGAGCCGGAAGTATTTATCCTATTGCCTTCTGACAAATGTTTACGGTTTACCAATAGTTTCACATAATTAGTACCGTTTCCTCATAGTACAGTGCAACGTGATGTCCGAAATGGCTGACAAAATTAGGTACCTGCACGAAATATATGCAAGACAATATATGGTATATGTATAGCTTGGAAATTGTGACCGTTGCTCGCTCGCTCCGCTCGCTCGTAAAAATCTAGTCCAACCCCACAACCGATCCGACACGTTCGCAAATTTGAAATATGTCGTCACCATATCGAATAATGAACGGAAGATGGATTGGTTTTAGGTTAGGGTATAGCTTTCGAGCGAGCGCCGCGAGCGAAAGACGCGTAAAGGTGTGTCATAAACCAACGGTTTGGCACATACGGACATTGAAATATTCGCACCAGACCGAGGAGCCGGAAGTATTTATCCTATTGCCTACCGACACATGTTTACAGTATATGAATAGTTTCACATAAATAGTACTATTTCCTCATAGTACAGTGCAATGTGATGTCCGAAATGGCTGACAAAATTAGGTACAAGCACGAAATATATGCAAGACAATATATGGTATATGTATAGCTTGGAAATTGTGACCGTTGCTCGCTCGCTCCGCTCGCTCGTAAAAATCTAGTCCAACCCCACAATCGATCCGACACGTTCGCAAATTTGAAATATGTCGCCATCATATCGAATAATGAACGCCAGATGGATTGGTTTTAGGTTAGGCTATAGTTTTCGAGCGAGCGCAGCGAGCGCGAGACGCGTATAGGTGTGTCACAAACCAACGGTTTGGCACATACGGACGTTGAAATATTCGCACCAGCCCGAGGAGCCGGAAGTCTTTATCCTATTGCCTTCTGACAAATGTTTACGGTTTACCAATAGTTTCACATATTTAGTACCGTTTCCTCATAGTACAGTGCAACGTGATGTCCGAAATGGCTGACAAAATTAGGTACAAGCACGAAATATATGCAAGACAATATATGGTATATGTATAGCTTGGAAATTGTGACCGTTGCTCGCTCGCTCCGCTCGCTCGTAAAAATCTAGTCCAACCTCAAAACCGATCCGACACGTTCGCAAATTTGAAATATGTCGCCACCATATCGAATAATGAACGGAAGATGGATTGGTTTTAGGTTAGGCTAAAGCTTTCGTGCGAGCGCAGCGAACGAGAGACGCGTAAAGGTGTGTCACAAACCAACGGTTTGGCACATACAGACGTTGAAATATTCGCACCAGCCCGAGGAGCCGGAAGTCTTTATCCTATTGCCTTCTGACAAATGTTTACGGTTTACCAATAGTTTCACATAATTAGTACCGTTTCCTCATAGTACAGTGCAACGTGATGTCCGAAATGGCTGACAAAATTAGGTACAAGCACGAAATATATGCAAGACAATATATGGTATATGTATAGCTTGGAAATTGTGACCGTTGCTCGCTCGCTCAGCTCGCTCGTAAAAATCTAGTCCAACCTCACAACCGATCCCGCACGTTCGCAAATTTGAAATATGTCGCCACCATATCGAATAATGAACGGACGATGGATTGGTTTTAGGTTAGGCTATAGCTTTCGTGCGAGCGCAGCGAACGAGGGACGCGTAAAGGTGTGTCACAAACCATCGGGTTGGCACATACGGACATTGATATATTCGCACCAGCCCGAGGAGCCGGAAGTCTTTATCCTAATGCCTTCTGACAAATGTTTACGGTTTACCAATAGTTTCACCTAATTAGTACCGTTTCCTCATAGTACAGTGCAACGTGATGTCCGAAATGGCTGACAAAATTAGGTACAAGCACGAAATATATGCAAGACAATATATGGTATATGTATAGCTTGGAAATTGTGAACGTTGCTCGCTCGCTCTGCTCGCTCGTAAAAATCTAGTCCAACCCCACAACCGATCCGACACGTTCGCAAATTTGAAATATGTCGCCATCATATCGAATAATGAACGCAAAATGGATTGATATTAGGTTAGGCTATAGTTTTCGAGCGAGCGCAGCGAGCGAGAGACGCGTATAGGTGTGTCATAAACCAACGGTTTGGCACATACGGACATTGAAATATTCGCATCAGCCCGAGGAGCCGGAAGCATTTATCCTATTACCTACCGACACATGTTTACAGTTTATGAATAGTTTCACATAAATAGTACTATTTCCTCATAGTACAGTGCAATGTGATGTCCGAAATGGCTGACAAAATTAGGTAATAACACGAAATATATGCAAGGCAATATAAGGGGTATGTATAGGTTGGAAATTGTGATCGTTGCTCGCTCGCTCGAAAAAATCTAGTCCAACCTCACAACCGATCCGACACGTTCGCAAATTTGAAATATGTCGCCAGCATATCGAATAATGAACGGAAGATGGATTGGTTTTAGGTTAGGCTATAGCTTTCGTGCGAGCGCAGCGAACGAGAGACGCGTAAAGGTGTGTCACAAACCATCGGTTTGGCACATACGGACATTGATATATTCGCACCAGCCCGAGGAGCCAGAAGTCTTTATCCTATTGCCTTCTGACAAATGTTTACGGTTTACCAATAGTTTCACATAATTAGTACCGTTTCCTCATAGTACAGTGCAACGTGATGTCTGAAACGGCTGACAAAATTAGGTACAAGCACGAAATATATGCAAGACAATATATGGTATATGTATAGCTTGGAAATTGTGACCGTTGCTCGCTCGCTCCGCTCGCTCGTAAAAATCTAGTCCAACCTCACAACCGATCCCACACGTTCGCAAATTTGAAATATGTCGCCACCATATCGAATAATGAACGGAAGATGGATTGGTTTTAGGTTAGGCTATAGCTTTCGTGCGAGCGCAGCGAACGAGAGACGCGTAAAGGTGTGTCACAAACCATCGGTTTGGCACATGCGGACATAGGTATATTCGCACCAGCCCGAGGAGCCGGAAGTATTTATCCTATTGCCTACCGACACATGTTTACAGTTTATGAATAGTTTCACATAAATAGTACAATTTCCTCATAGTACAGTGCAATGTGATGTCCGAAATGGCTGACAAAATTAGGTAATAACATGAAATATATGGAAGGCAATATAAGGTATATGTATAGCTTGGAAATTGTGACCGTTGCTCGCTCGCTCCGCTCGCTCGTAAAAATCTAGTCCAACCTCACAACCGATCCCACACGTTCGCAAATTTGAAATATGTCGCCACCATATCGAATAATGAACGGAAGATGGATTGGTTTTAGGTTAGGCTATAGCTTTCGTGCGAGCGCAGCGAACGAGAGACGCGTAAAGGTGTGTCACAAACCATCGGTTTGGCACATGCGGACATAGATATATTCGCACCAGCCCGAGGAGCCGGTAGTATTTATCCTATTGCCTACCGACACATGTTTACAGTTTATGAATAGTTTCACATAAATAGTACAATTTCCTCATAGTACAGTGCAATGTGATGTCCGAAATGGCTGACAAAATTAGGTAATAACACGAAATATATGGAAGGCAATATAAGGTATATGTATAGCTTGGAAATTGTGACCGTTGCTCGCTCGCTCCGCTCGCTCGTAAAAATCTAGTCCAACCTCACAACCGATCCCACACGTTCGCAAATTTGAAATATGTCGCCACCATATCGAATAATGATCGTAAGATGGATTGGTTTTAGGTTAGGCTATAGTTTTCGAGCGAGCGCAGCGAGCGAGAGACGCGTATAGTTGTGTCATAAACAAACGGTTTGGCACATACGGACATTGAAATATTCGCACCAGCCCGAGGAGCCGGAAGTATTTATCCTATTGCCTACCGACACATATTTACAGTTTATGAATAGTTTCACATAAATAGTACTATTTCCTCATAGTACAGTGCAATGTGATGTCCGAAATGGCTGACAAAATTAGGTAATAACACGAAATATATGGAAGGCAATATAAGGTATATGTATAGCTTGGAAATTGTGACCGTTGCTCGCTCGCTCCGCTCGCTCGTAAAAATCTAGTCCAACCTCACAACCGATCCCACACGTTCGCAAATTTGAAATATGTCGCCACCATATCGAATAATGAACGGAAGATGGATTGGTTTTAGGTTAGGCTATAGCTTTCTTGCGAGCGCAGCGAACGAGAGACGCGTAAAGGTGTGTCACAAACCATCGGTTTGGCACATACGGACATTGATATATTCGCACCAGCCCGAGGAGCCGGAAGTCTTTATCCTGTTGCCTTCTGACAAATGTTTACGGTTTACCAATAGTTTCACATAATTAGTACCGTTTCCTCATAGTACAGTGCAACGTGATGTCTGAAATGGCTGACAAAATTAGGTACAAGCACGAAATATATGCAAGACAATATATGGTATATGTATAGCTTGGAAATTGTGACCGTTGCTCGCTCGCTGCGCTCGCTCGGAAAAATCTAGTCCAACCCCACAACCGATCCGACACGTTCGCAAATTTGAAATATGTCGCCATCATATCGAATAATGAACGCAAGATGGATTGGTTTTAGGTTAGGCTATAGCTTTCGAGCGAGCGCAGCGAGCGAGAGACGCGTATAGGTGTGTCATAAACCAACGGTTTGGCACATACGGACATTGAAATATTCGCATCAGCCCGAGGAGCCGGAAGTATTTATCCTATTGCCTACCGACACATGTTTACAGTTTATGAATAGTTTCACATAAATAGTACTATTTCCACATAGTACAATGCAATGTGATGTCCGAAATGGCTGACAAAATTAGGTAATAACACGACATATATGCAAGGCAATATAAGGTGTATGTATAGGTTGGAAATTGTGATCGTTGCTCGCTCGCTCCGCTCGCTCGTAAAAATCTAGTCCAACCTCACAACCGATCCGACACGTTCGCAAATTTGAAATATGTCGCCATCATATCGAATAATGAACGCAAGATGGATTGGTTGTAGGTTAGGCTATAGCTTTCGAGCGAGCGCCGCGAGCGAGAGACGCGTAAAGGTGTGTCATAAACCAACGGTTTGGCACATACGGACATTGAAATATTCGCACCAGCCCGAGGAGCCGGAAGTATTTATCCTATTGCCTACCGACACATGTTTACAGTTTATGAATAGTTTCACATAAATAGTACTATTTCCTCATAATACAGTGCAATGTGATGTCCGAAATGGCTGACAAAATTAGGTAATAACACGAAATATATGGAAGGCAATATAAGGTATATGTATAGCTTGGAAATTGTGACCGTTGCTCGCTCGCTCCGCTCGCTCGAAAAAATCTAGTCCAACCTCACAACCGATCCGACACGTTCGCAAATTTGAAATATGTCGCCACCATATCGAATAATGAACGGAAGATGGATTGGTTGTAGGTTAGGCTATAGCTTTCGTGCGAGCGCAGCGAACGAGAGACGCGTAAAGGTGTGTCACAAACCATCCGTTTGGCACATACGGAGATTGATATATTCGCTCCAGCCCGAGGAGCCGGAAGTATTTATCCTATTGCCTACCGACACATGTTTACAGTTTATGAATAGTTTCACATAAATAGTACTATTTCCTTATAGTACAGTGCAATGTGATGTCCGAAATGGCTGACAAAATTAGGTAATAACACGAAATATATGGAAGGCAATATAAGGTATATGTATAGCTTGGAAATTGTGACCGTTGCTTGCTCGCTCCGCTCGCTCGTAAAAATCTAGTCCAACCCCACAACCGATCCGACACGTTCGCAAATTTGAAATATGTCGCCATCATATCGAATAATCAACGCAAGATGGATTGGTTTTAGGTTAGGCTATAGTTTTCAAGCGAGCGCAGCGAACGAGAGACGCGTAAAGGTGTGTCACAAACCATCGGTTTGGCACATACGGACATTGATATATTCGCACCAGCCCGAGGAGCCAGAAGTCCTTATCCTATTGCCTTCTGACAAATGTTTACGGTTTACCAATAGTTTCACATAATTAGTACCGTTTCCTCATAGTACAGTGCAACGTGATGTCTGAAACGGCTGACAAAATTAGGTACAAGCACGAAATATATGCAAGACAATATATGGTATATGTATAGCTTGGAAATTGTGACCGTTGCTCGCTCGCTCCGCTCGCTCGTAAAAATTTAGTCCAACCTCACAACCGATCCCACACGTTCGCAAATTTGAAATATGTCGCCACCATATCGAATAATGAACGGAAGATGGATTGGTTTTAGGTTAGGCTATAGCTTTCGTGCGAGCGCAGCGAATGAGAGACGCGTAAAGGTGTGTCACAAACCATCGGTTTGGCACATGCGGACATAGATATATTCGCACCAGCCCGAGGAGCCGGAAGTATTTATCCTATTGCCTACCGACACATGTTTACAGTTTATGAATAGTTTCACATAAATAGTACAATTTCCTCATAGTACAGTGCAATGTGATGTCCGAAATGGCTGACAAAATTAGGTAATAACATGAAATATATGGAAGGCAATATAAGGTATATGTATAGCTTGGAAATTGTGACCGTTGCTCGCTCGCTCCGCTCGCTCGTAAAAATCTAGTCCAACCTCACAACCGATCCCACACGTTCGCAAATTTGAAATATGTCGCCACCATATCGAATAATGAACGGAAGATGGATTGGTTTTAGGTTAGGCTATAGCTTTCGTGCGAGCGCAGCGAACGAGAGATGCGTAAAGGTGTGTCACAAACCATCGGTTTGGCACATGCGGACATAGATATATTCGCACCAGCCCGAGGAGCCGGTAGTATTTATCCTATTGCCTTCTGACAAATGTTTACGGTTTACCAATAGTTTCACATAATTAGTACCGTTTCCTCATAGTACAGTGCAACGTGATGTCTGAAATGGCTGACAAAATTAGGTACAAGCACGAAATATATGCAAGACAATATATGGTATATGTATAGCTTGGAAATTGTGACCGTTGCTCGCTCGCTGCGCTCGCTCGTAAAAATCTAGTCCAACCCCACAACCGATCCGACACGTTCGCAAATTTGAAATATGTCGCCATCATATCGAATAATGAACGCAAGATGGATTGGTTTTAGGTTAGGCTATAGCTTTCGAGCGAGCGCAGCGAGCGAGAGACGCGTATAGGTGTGTCATAAACCAACGGTTTGGCACATACGGACATTGAAATATTCGCATCAGCCCGAGGAGCCGGAAGTATTTATCCTATTGCCTACCGACACATGTTTACAGTTTATGAATAGTTTCACATAAATAGTACTATTTCCACATAGTACAATGCAATGTGATGTCCGAAATGGCTGACAAAATTAGGTAATAACACGACATATATGCAAGGCAATATAAGGTGTATGTATAGGTTGGAAATTGTGATCGTTGCTCGCTCGCTCCGCTCGCTCGTAAAAATCTAGTCCAACCTCACAACCGATCCGACACGTTCGCAAATTTGAAATATGTCGCCATCATATCGAATAATGAACGCAAGATGGATTGGTTGTAGGTTAGGCTATAGCTTTCGAGCGAGCGCCGCGAGCGAGAGACGCGTAAAGGTGTGTCATAACCCAACGGTTTGGCACATACGGACATTGAAATATTCGCACCAGCCCGAGGAGCCGGAAGTATTTATCCTATTGCCTACCGACACATGTTTACAGTTTATGAATAGTTTCACATAAATAGTACTATTTCCTCATAGTACAGTGCAATGTGATGTCCGAAATGGCTGACAAAATTAGGTAATAACACGAAATATATGGAAGGCAATATAAGGTATATGTATAGCTTGGAAATTGTGACCGTTGCTCGCTCGCTCCGCTCGCTCGAAAAAATCTAGTCCAACCTCACAACCGATCCGACACGTTCGCAAATTTGAAATATGTCGCCACCATATCGAATAATGAACGGAAGATGGATTGGTTGTAGGTTAGGCTATAGCTTTCGTGCGAGCGCAGCGAACGAGAGACGCGTAAAGGTGTGTCACAAACCATCCGTTTGGCACATACGGAGATTGATATATTCGCTCCAGCCCGAGGAGCCGGAAGTATTTATCCTATTGCCTACCGACACATGTTTACAGTTTATGAATAGTTTCACATAAATAGTACTATTTCCTTATAGTACAGTGCAATGTGATGTCCGAAATGGCTGACAAAATTAGGTAATAACACGAAATATATGGAAGGCAATATAAGGTATATGTATAGCTTGGAAATTGTGACCGTTGCTTCCTCGCTCCGCTCGCTCGTAAAAATCTAGTCCAACCCCACAACCGATCCGACACGTTCGCAAATTTGAAATATGTCGCCATCATATCGAATAATCAACGCAAGATGGATTGGTTTTAGGTTAGGCTATAGTTTTCAAGCGAGCGCAGCGAACGAGAGACGCGTAAAGGTGTGTCACAAACCATCGGTTTGGCACATACGGACATTGATATATTCGCACTAGCCCGAGGAGCCAGAAGTCTTTATCCTATTGCCTTCTGACAAATGTTTACGGTTTACCAATAGTTTCACATAATTAGTACCGTTTCCTCATAGTACAGTGCAACGTGATGTCTGAAACGGCTGACAAAATTAGGTACAAGCACGAAATATATGCAAGACAATATATGGTATATGTATAGGTTGGAAATTGTGACCGTTGCTCGCTCGCTCCGCTCGCTCGTAAAAATTTAGTCCAACCTCACAACCGATCCCACACGTTCGCAAATTTGAAATATGTCGCCACCATATCGAATAATGAACGGAAGATGGATTGGTTTTAGGTTAGGCTATAGCTTTCGTGCGAGCGCAGCGAATGAGAGACGCGTAAAGGTGTGTCACAAACCATCGGTTTGGCACATGCGGACATAGATATATTCGCACCAGCCCGAGGAGCCGGAAGTGTTTATCCTATTGCCTACCGACACATGTTTACAGTTTATGAATAGTTTCACATAAATAGTACAATTTCCTCATAGTACAGTGCAATGTTATGTCCGAAATGGCTGACAAAATTAGGTAATAACATGAAATATATGGAAGGCAATATAAGGTATATGTATAGCTTGGAAATTGTGACCGTTGCTCGCTCGCTCCGCTCGCTCGTAAAAATCTAGTCCAACCTCACAACCGATCCCACACGTTCGCAAATTTGAAATATGTCGCCACCATATCGAATAATGAACGGAAGATGGATTGGTTTTAGGTTAGGCTATAGCTTTCGTGCGAGCGCAGCGAACGAGAGATGCGTAAAGGTGTGTCACAAACCATCGGTTTGGCACATGCGGACATAGATATATTCGCACCAGCCCGAGGAGCCGGTAGTATTTATCCTATTGCCTACCGACACATGTTACAGTTTATGAATAGTTTCACATAAATAGTACAATTTCCTCATAGTACAGTGCAATGTGATGTCCGAAATGGCTGACAAAATTAGGTAATAACACGAAATATATGGAAGGCAATATAGGTATATGTATAGCTTGGAAATTGTGACCGTTGCTCGCTCGCTCCGCTCGCTCGTAAAAATCTAGTCCAACCTCACAACCGATCCCACACGTTCGCAAATTTGAAATATGTCGCCACCATATCGAATAATGATCGGAAGATGGATTGGTTTTAGGTTAGGCTATAGTTTTCGAGCGAGCGCAGCGAGCGAGAGGGACGCGTATAGTTGTGTCTAAACAAACGGTTTTTGCACATACGGACATTGAAATATTCGCACCAGCCCGAGGAGCCGGAAGTATTTATCCTATTGCCTACCGACACATGTTTACAGTTTATGAATAGTTTCACATAAATAGTATTATTTCCTCATAGTACAGTGCAATGTGATGTCCGAAATGGCTGACAAAATTAGGTAATAACACGAAATATATGGAAGGCAATATAAGGTATATGTATAGCTTGGAAATTGTGACCGTTGCTCGCTCGCTCCGCTCGCTCGTAAAAATCTAGTCCAACCTCACAACCGATCCCACACGTTCGCAAATTTGAAATATGTCGCCACCATATCGAATAATGAACGGAAGATGGATTGGTTTTAGGTTAGGCTATAGCTTTCTTGCGAGCGCAGCGAACGAGAGACGCGTAAAGGTGTGTCACAAACCATCGGTTTGGCACATACGGACATTGATATATTCGCACCAGCCCGAGGAGCCGGAAGTCTTTATCCTGTTGCCTTCTGACAAATGTTTACGGTTTACCAATAGTTTCACATAATTAGTACCGTTTCCTCATAGTACAGTGCAACGTGATGTCTGAAATGGCTGACAAAATTAGGTACAAGCACGAAATATATGCAAGACAATATATGGTATATGTATAGCTTGGAAATTGTGACCGTTGCTCGCTCGCTCCGCTCGCTCGTAAAAATCTAGTCCAACCCCACAACCGATCCGACACGTTCGCAAATTTGAAATATGTCGCCATCATATCGAATAATGAACGCAAGATGGATTGGTTTTAGGTTAGGCTATAGCTTTCGAGCGAGCGCAGCGAGCGAGAGACGCGTATAGGTGTGTCATAAACCAACGGTTTGGCACATACGGACATTGAAATATTCGCATCAGCCCGAGGAGCCGGAAGTATTTATCCTATTGCCTACCGACACATGTTTACAGTTTATGAATAGTTTCACATAAATAGTACTATTTCCACATAGTACAATGCAATGTGATGTCCGAAATGGCTGACAAAATTAGGTAATAACACGACATATATGCAAGGCAATATAAGGTGTATGTATAGGTTGGAAATTGTGATCGTTGCTCGCTCGCTCCGCTCGCTCGTAAAAATCTAGTCCAACCTCACAACCGATCCGACACGTTCGCAAATTTGAAATATGTCGCCATCATATCGAATAATGAACGCAAGATGGATTGGTTGTAGGTTAGGCTATAGTTTTCGAGCGAGCGCCGCGAGCGAGAGACGCGTAAAGGTGTGTCATAAACCAACGGTTTGGCACATACGGACATTGAAATATTCGCACCAGCCCGAGGAGCCGGAAGTATTTATCCTATTGCCTACCGACACATGTTTACAGTTTATGAATAGTTTCACATAAATAGTACTATTTCCTCATAGTACAGTGCAATGTGATGTCCGAAATGGCTGACAAAATTAGGTAATAACACGAAATATATGGAAGGCAATATAAGGTATATGTATAGCTTGGAAATTGTGACCGTTGCTCGCTCGCTCCGCTCGCTCGTAAAAATCTAGTCCAACCCCACAACCGATCCGACACGTTCGCAAATTTGAAATATGTCGCCATCATATCGAATAATGAACGCAAGATGGATTGGTTTTAGGTTAGGCTAAAGCTTTCGTTCGAGCGCAGCGAACGAGAGACGCGTAAAGGTGTGTCACAAACGAACGGTTTGGCACATACGGACGTTGAAATATTCGCACCAGCCCGAGGAGCCAGAAGTCTTTATCCAATTGCCTTCTGACAAATGTTTACGGTTTACCAATAGTTTCACATAATTAGTACCGTTTCCTCATAGTACAGTGCAACGTGATGTCCGAAATGGCTGACAAAATTAGGTACAAGCACGAAATATATGCAAGACAATATATGGTATATGTATAGCTTGGAAATTGTGACCGTTGCTCGCTCGCTCCGCTCTCTCGTAAAAATCTAGTCCAACCTCACAACCGATCCCACACGTTCGCAAATTTGAAATATGTCGCCACCATATCGAATAATGAACGGAAGATGGATTGGTTTTAGGCTAGGCTATAGCTTTCGTGCGAGCGCAGCGAACGAGAGACGCGTAAAGGTGTGTCACAATCCATCGGTTTGGCACATACGGACATTGATATATTCGCACCAGCCCGAGGAGCCGGAAGTCTTTATCCTATTACCTTCTGACAAATGTTTACGGTTTACCAATAGTTTCACATAATTAGTACCGTTTCCTCATAGTACAGTGCAACGTGATGTCCGAAATGGCTGACAAAATTAGGTACAAGCACGAAATATATGCAAGACAATACGTGGTATATGTATAGCTTGGAAATTGTGACCGTTGCTCGCTCGCTCCGCTCGCTCGTAAAAATCTAGTCCAACCCCACTACCGATCCGACACGTTCGCAAATTTGAAATATGTCGCCATCATATCGAATAATGAACGAAAGATGGATAGGTTTTAGGTTAGGCTATAGTTTTCGAGCGAGCGCAGCGAGCGAGAGACGCGTATAGTTGTGTCATAAACCAACGGTTTGGCACATACGGACATTGAAATATTCGCATCAGCCCGAGGAGCCGGAAGTATTTATCCTATTGCCTACCGACACATGTTTACAGTTTATGAATAGTTTCACATAAATAGTACTATTTCCTCATAGTACAGTGCAATGTGATGTCCGAAATCGCTGACAAAATTAGGTAATAAAACGAAATATATGCAAGGCAATATAAGGTGTATGTATAGGTTGGAAATTGTGATCGTTGCTCGCTCGCTCGAAAAAATCTAGTCCAAACTCACAACCGATCCGACACGTTCGCAAATTTGAAATATGTCGCCACCATATCGAATAATGAACGCAAGATGGATTGGTTTTAGGTTAGGCTATAACTTTCGTGCGAGCGCAGCGAACGAGAGACGCGTAAAGGTGTGTCACAAACCAACGGTTTGGCACATACGGACGTTGAAATATTCGCACCAGCCCGAGGCGCCGGAAGTCTTTATCCTATTGCCTTCTGACAAATGTTTACGGTTTACCAATAGTTTCACATAATTAGTACCGTTTCGTCATAGTACAGTGCAACGTGATGTCCGCAATGGCTGACAAAATTAGGTACAAGCACGAAATATATGGAAGGCAATATAAGGTATATGTATAGCTTGGATATTGTGACCGTTGCTCGCTCGCTCCGCTCGCTCGTAAAAATTTAGTCCAACCTAACAACCGATCCGACACGTTCGCAAATTTGAAATATGTCGCCATCATATCGAATAATGAACGCAAGATGGATTGGTTTTAGGTTAGGCTATAGTTTTCGAGCGAGCGCCCCGAGCGAGAGACGCGTAAAGGTGTGTCATAAACCAACGGTTTGGCACATACGGACATTGATATATTCGCACCAGCCCGAGGAGCCGGAAGTATTTATCCTATTGCCTACCGACACATGTTTACAGTTTATGAATAGTTTCACATAAATAGTACTATTTCCTCATAGTACAGTGCAATGTGATGTCCGAAATGGCTGACAAAATTAGGTAATAACACGAAATATATGGAAGGCAATATAAGGTATATGTATAGCTTGGAAATTGTGACCGTTGCTCGCTCGCTCCGCTCGCTCGTAAAAATCTAGTCCAACCTCACAACCGATCCGACACGTTCGCAAATTTGAAATATGTCGCCATCATATCGAATAATGAACGCAAGATGGATTGGTTTTAGGTTCGGCTATAGTTTTCGAGCGAGCGCAGCGAGCGAGAGACGCGTATAGGTGTGTCATAAACCAACGGTTTGGCACATACGGACATTGAAATATTCGCATCAGCCCGAGGAGCCTGAAGTATTTATCCTAATGCCTACCGACACATGTTTACAGTTTATGAATAGTTTCACATAAATAGTACTATTTCCACATAGTACAATGCAATGTGATGTCCGAAATGGCTGACAAAATTAGGTAATAACACGACATATATGCAAGGCAATATAAGGTGTATGTATAGGTTGGAAATTGTGATCGTTGCTCGCTCGTTCGAAAAAATATAGTCCAACCTCACAACCCATCCGACACGTTCGCAAATTTGAAATATGTCGCCACCATGTCGAATAATGAACGGAAGATGGATTGGTTTTAGGTTAGGCTATAGTTTTCGAGCGAGTGCCGCGAGCGAGAGACGCGTAAAGGTGTGTCATAAACCAACGGTTTGGCACATACGGACATTGAAATATTCGCACCAGCCCGAGGAGCCGGAAGTATTTATCCTATTGCCTACCAACACATGTTTTCAGTTTATGAATAGTTTCACATAAATAGTACTATTTCCTCATAGTACAGTGCAATGTGATGTCCGAAATGGCTGACAAAATTAGGTAATAACACGAAATATATGGAAGGCAATATAAGGTATATGTATAGCTTGGAAATTGTGACCGTTGCTCGCTCGCTCCGCTCGCTCGTAAAAATTTAGTCCAACCTCGCAACCGATCCCACACGTTCGCAAATTTGAAATATGTCGCCACCATATCGAATAATGAACGGAAGATGGATTGGTTTTAGGTTAGGCTATAGCTTTCGTGCGAGCGCAGCGAACGAGAGACGCGTAAAGGTGTGTCACAAACCAACGGTTTGGCACGTACGGACATTGAAATATTCGCACCAGCCCGAGGAGCCGGAAGTCTTTATCCTATTGCCTTCTGACAAATGTTTACGGTTTACCAATAGTTTCACATAATTAGTACCGTTTCCTCATAGTACAGTGCAACGTGATGTCCGAAATGGCTGACAAAATTAGGTACAAGCACGAAATATATGCAAGACAATATATGGTATATGTATAGCTTGGAAATTGTGACCGTTGCTCGCTCGCTCTGCTTGCTCGTAAAAATCTAGTCCAACCTCACAACCGATCCGACACGTTCGCAAATTTGAAATATGTCCCCATGATATCGAATAATGAACGCAAGATGGATTGGTTTTAGGTTAGGCTATAGTTTTCGAGCGAGTGCCGCGAGCGAGAGACGCGTAAAGGTGTGTCATAAACCAACGGTTTGGCACATACGGACGTTGAAATATTCGCACCAGCCCGAGGAGCCGGAAGTCTTTATCCAATTGCCTTCTGACAAATGTTTACGGTTTACCAATAGTTTCACATAAATAGTACTATTTCCTCATAGTACAGTGCAACGTGATGTCCGAAATGGCTGACAAAAATTGGTACAAGCACGAAATATATGCAAGACAATATATGGTATATGTATAGCTTGGAAATTGTGACCGTTGCTCGCTCGATCCCCTCGCTCGTAAAAATCTAGTCCAACCTCACAACCGATCCCACACGTTGGCAAATTTGAAATATGTCGCCACCATATCGAATAATGAACGGAAGATGGATTGGTTTTAGGTTAGGCTATAGCTTTCGTGCGAGCGCAGCGAACGAGAGATGCGTAAAGGTGTGTCACAAACCATCGGTTTGGCACATACGGACATTGATATATTCGCACCAGCCCGAGGAGCCGGAAGTCTTTATCCTATTGCCTTCTGACAAATGTTTGCGGTTTACCAATAGTTTCACATAATTAGTACCGTTTCCTCATAGTACAGTGCAACGTGATGTCCGAAATGGCTGACAAAATTAGGTACAAGCACGAAATATATGCAAGACAATACGTGGTACATGTATAGCTTGGAAATTGTGACCGTTGCTCGCTCGCTCCGCTCGCTCGTAAAAATCTAGTCCAACCCCACTACCGATCCGACACGTTCGCAAATTTGAATTATGTCGCCATCATATCGAATAATGAACGCAAGATTGATTGGTTTTAGGTTAGGCTATAGTTTTCGAGCGAGCGCAGCGAGCGAGAGACGCGTGTAGGTGTGTCATAAACCAACGGTTTGGCACATACGGACATTGAAATATTCGCATCAGCCGGAGGAGCCGGAAGTATTTATCCTATTGCCTACCGACACATGTTTACAGTTTATGAATAGTTTCACATAAATAGTACCTTTTCCACATAGTACAATGCAATGTGATGTCCCAAATGGCTGACAAAATTAGGTAATAACACGACATATATGCAAGGCAATATAAGGTGTATGTATAGGTTGGAAATTGTGATCGTTGCTGGCTCGCTCGAAAAAATCTAGTCCAACCTCACAATCGATCCGACACGTTCGCAAATTTGAAATATGTCGCCACCATATCGAATAATGAACGGAAGATGGATTGGTTTTAGGTTAGGCTCTAGCTTTCGTGCGAGCGCAGCGAACGAGAGACGCGTAAAGGTGTGTCACAAAACCATCGGTTTGGCACATACGGACATTGATATATTCGCACCAGCCCGAGGAGCCGGAAGTCTTTATCCTATTGCCTTCTGACAAATGTTTACGGTTTACCAATAGTTTCACATAATTAGTACCGTTTCCTCATAGTACAGTGCAACGTGATGTCCGAAATGGCTGACACAATTAGGTACAAGCACGAAATATATGCAAGACAATATATGGTATATGTATAGCTTGGAAATTGTGACCGTTGCTCGCTCGCTCCGCTCGCTCGTAAAAATCTAGTCCAACCCCACAACCGATCCGACACGTTCGCAAATTTGAAATATGTCGCCATCATATCGAATAATGAACGCAAGATGGATTGGTTTTAGGGTAGGCTATAGTTTTCGAGCGAGCGCAGCGAGCGAGAGACGCGTATAGGTGTGTCATAAACCAACGGTTTGGCACATACGGACATTGAAATATTCGCACCAGCCCGAGGAGCCGGAAGTATTTATCCTATTGCCTACCGACACATGTTTACAGTTTATGAATAGTTTCACATAAATAGTACTATTTCCTCATAGTACAGTGCAATGTGATGTCCGAAATGGCTGACAAAATTAGGTAATAACACGAAATATATGGAAGGCAATATAAGGTATATGTATAGCTTGGAAATTGTGACCGTTGCTCGCTCGCTCCGCTCGCTCGTAAAAATCTAGTCCAACCTCACAACCGATCCCACACGTTCGCAAATTTGAAATATGTCGCCACCATATCGAATAATGAACGGAAGATGGATTGGTTTTAGGTTAGGCTATAGCTTTCGTGCGAGCGCAGCGAACGAGATTGGCGTAAAGGTGTGTCACAAACCAACGGTTTGGCACGTACGGACATTGAAATATTCGCACCAGCCCGAGGAGCCGGAAGTCTTTATCCTATTGCCTTCTGACAAATGTTTACGGTTTACCAATAGTTTCACATAATTAGTACCGTTTCCACATAGTACAGTGCAACGTGATGTCCGAAATGGCTGACAAAATTAGGTAATAACACGAAATATATGGAAGGCAATATAAGGTATATGTATAGCTTGGAAATTGTGACCGTTGCTCGCTCGCTCCGCTCGCTCGTAAAAATCTAGTCCAACCTCACAACCGATCCCACACGTTCGCAAATTTGAAATATGTCGCCACCATATCGAATAATGAACGGAAGATGGATTGGTTTTAGGTTAGGCTATAGTTTTCGAGCGAGAGCAGCGAGCGAGCGACGCGTAAATGTGTGTCTCAAACCAACGGTTTGGCACATACGGACATTGAAATATTCGCACCAGCCCGAGGAGCCGGAAGTATTTATTCTATTGCCTACCGACACACGTTTACAGTTTATGAATAGTTTCACATAAATAGTGCTATTTCCTCATAGTACAGTGCAACGTGATGTCCGAAATGGCTGACAAAATTAGGTAATAACACGACATATATGCACGGCAATATAAGGTGTATGTATAGGTTGGAAATTGTGATCGTTGCTCGCTCGCTCGAAAAAATCTAGTCCAACCTCACAACCGATCCGACACGTTCGCAAATTTGAAATATGTCGCCACCATATCGAATAATGAACGGAAGATGGATTGGTTTTAGGTTAGGCTAAAGCTTTCGTGCGAGCGCAGCAAACGAGAGACGCGTAAAGGTGTGTCACAAACCAACGGTTTGGCACATACGGACGTTGAAATATTCGCACCAGCCCGAGGAGCCGGAAGTCTTTATCCAATTGCCTTCTGACAAATGTTTACGGTTTACCAATAGTTTCACATAAATAGTACTATTTCCTCATAGTACAGTGCAACGTGATGTCCGAAATGGCTGACAAAAATTGGTACAAGCACGAAATATATGCAAGACAATATATGGTATATGTATAGCTTGGAAATTGTGACCGTTGCTCGCTCGCTCCGCTCGCTCGTAAAAATCTAGTCCAACCCCACAACCGATCCGACACGTTCGCAAATGTGAAATATGTCGCCATCATATCGAAGAATGACGGAAGATGGATTGGTTTTAGGTTAGGCTATAGTTTTCGAGCGAGAGCAGCGAGCGAGCGACGCGTAAATGTGTGTCTCAAACCAACGGTTTGGCACATACGGACATTGAAATATTCGCACCAGCCCGAGGAGCCGGAAGTATTTATCCTATTGCCTACCGACACATGTTTACAGTTTATGAATAGTTTCACATAAATAGTACTATTTCCTCATAGTACAGTGCAATGTGATGTCCGAAATGGCTGACAAAATTAGGTACAAGCACGAAATATATGCAGGACAATATATGGTATATGTATAGCTTGGAAATTGTGACCGTTGCTCGCTCGCTCCGCTCGCTCGTAAAAATCTACTCCAACCTCACAACTGATCCGACACGTTCGCAAATTTGAAATATGTCGCCATCATATCGAATAATGAACGCAAGATGGATTGGTTTTAGGTTAGGCTATAGTTTTCGAGCTAGCGCCGCGAGCGAGAGACACGTATAGGTGTGTCATAAACCAACGGTTTGGCACATACGGACATTGAAATATTCGCATCAGCCCGAGGTGCCGGAAGTATTTATCCTATTGCCTACCGACACACGTTTACAGTTTATGAATAGTTTCACATAAATAGTACTATTTCCACATAGTACAATGCAATGTGATGTCCGAAATGGCTGACAAAATTAGGTAATAACACGACATATATGCAAGGCAATATAAGGTGTATGTATAGGTTGGAAATTGTGATCGTTGCTCGCTCGCTCGAAAAAATCTAGTCCAACCTCACAACCGATCCGACACGTTCGCAAATTTGAAATATGTCGCCACCATATCGAATAATGAACGGAAGATGGATTGGTTTTAGGTTAGGCTAAAGCTTTCGTGCGAGCGCAGCAAACGAGAGACGCGTAAAGGTGTGTCACAAACCAACGGTTTGGCACATACGGACGTTGCAATATTCGCACCAGCCCGAGGAGCCGGAAGTCTTTATCCTATTGCCTTCTGACAAATGTTTACGGTTTACCAATAGTTTCACATAAATAGTACTATTTCCTCATAGTACAGTGCAACGTGATGTCCGAAATGGCTGACAAAATTAGGTAATAACACGACATATATGCAAGGCAATATAAGGTGTATGTATAGGTTGGAAATTGTGATCGTTGCTCGCTCGCTCGAAAAAATCTAGTCCAACCTCACAACCGATCCGACACGTTCGCAAATTTGAAATATGTCGCCACCATATCGAATAATGAACGGAAGATGGATTGGTTTTAGGTTAGGCTAAAGCTTTCGTGCGAGCGCAGCATACGAGAGACGCGTAAAGGTGTGTCACAAACCAACGGTTTGGCACATACGGACGTTGAAATATTCGCACCAGCCCGAGGAGCCGGAAGTCTTTATCCAATTGCCTTCTGACAAATGTTTACGGTTTACCAATAGTTTCACATAAATAGTACTATTTCCTCATAGTACAGTGCAACGTGATGTCCGAAATGGCTGACAAAAATTGGTACAAGCACGAAATATATGCAAGACAATATATGGTATATGTATAGCTTGGAAATTGTGACCGTTGCTCGCTCGCTCCGCTCGCTCGTAAAAATCTAGTCCAACCTCACAACCGATCCCACACGTTCGCAAATTTGAAATATGTCGCCACCATATCGAATAATGAACGGAAGATGGATTGGTTTTAGGTTAGGCTATAGCTTTCGTGCGAGCGCAGCGAACGAGAGACGCGTAAAGGTGTGTCACAAACCATCGGTTTGGCACATACGGACATTGATATATTCGCACCAGCCCGAGGAGCCGGAAGTCTTTATCCTAATGCCTTCTGACAAATGTTTACGGTTTACCAATAGTTTCACATAATTAGTACCGTTTCCTCATAGTACAGTGCAGCGTGATGTCCGAAATGGCTGACAAAGTTAGGTACAAGCACGAAATATATGCAAGACAATATATGGTATATGTGTAGCTTGGAAATTGTGACCGCTGCTCGCTCGCTCCGCTCGCTCGTAAAAATCTAGTCCAACCTCACAACCGATCCGACACGTTCGCAAATTTGAAATATGTCGCCATCATATCGAATAATGAACGCAAGATGGATTGGTTTTAGGTTAGGCTATAGTTTTCGAGCGAGCGCCGCGAGCGAGAGACGCGTAAAGGTGTGTCATAAACCAACGGTTTGGCACATACGGACATTGAAATATTCGCACCAGCCCGAGGAGCCGGAAGTATTTATCCTATTGCCTACCGACACATGTTTACAGTTTATGAATAGTTTCACATAAATAGTACTATTTCCTCATAGTACAGTGCAATGTGATGTCCGAAATGGCTGACAAAATTAGGTAATAACACGAAATATATGCAAGGCGATATAAGGTGTATGTATAGGTTGGAAATTGTGGTCGTTGCTCGCTCGCTCGAAAAAATCTAGTCCAACCTCACAACCGATCCGACACGTTCGCAAATTTGAAATATGTCGCCACCATATCGAATAATGAACGGAAGATGGATTGGTTTTAGGTTAGGCTATAGCTTTCGTGCGAGCGCAGCGAACGAGAGACGCGTAAAGGTGTGTCACAAACCAACGGTTTGGCACATACGGACGTTGAAATATTCGCACCAGCCCGAGGAGCCGGAAGTCTTTATCCTATTGCCTTCTGACAAATGTTTACGGTTTGCCAATAGTTTCACATAATTAGTACCGTTTCCTCATAGTACAGTGCAACGTGATGTCCGAAATGGCTGACAAAATTAGGTAATAACACGAAATATATGGAAGGCAATATAAGGTATATGTATAGCTTGGAAATTGTGACCGTTGCTCGCTCGCTCCGCTCGCTCGTAAAAATCTAGTCCAACCTCACAACCGATCCCACACGTTCGCAAATTTGAAATATGTCGCCACCATATCGAATAATGAACGGAAGATGGATTGGTTTTAGGTTAGGCTATAGCTTTCGTGCGAGCGCAGCGAACGAGATTGGCGTAAAGGTGTGTCACAAACCAACGGTTTGGCACGTACGGACATTGAAATATTCGCACCAGCCCGAGGAGCCGGAAGTCTTTATCCTATTGCCTTCTGACAAATGTTTACGGTTTACCAATAGTTTCACATAATTAGTACCGTTTCCACATAGTACAGTGCAACGTGATGTCCGAAATGGCTGACAAAATTAGGTAATAACACGAAATATATGGAAGGCAATATAAGGTATATGTATAGCTTGGAAATTGTGACCGTTGCTCGCTCGCTCCGCTCGCTCGTAAAAATCTAGTCCAACCTCACAACCGATCCCACACTTTCGCAAATTTGAAATATGTCGCCACCATATCGAATAATGAACGGAAGATGGATTGGTTTTAGGTTAGGCTATAGTTTTCGAGCGAGAGCAGCGAGCGAGCGACGCGTAAATGTGTGTCTCAAACCAACGGTTTGGCACATACGGACATTGAAATATTCGCACCAGCCCGAGGAGCCGGAAGTATTTATTCTATTGCCTACCGACACACGTTTACAGTTTATGAATAGTTTCACATAAATAGTGCTATTTCCTCATAGTACAGTGCAACGTGATGTCCGAAATGGCTGACAAAATTAGGTAATAACACGACATATATGCACGGCAATATAAGGTGTATGTATAGGTTGGAAATTGTGATCGTTGCTCGCTCGCTCGAAAAAATCTAGTCCAACCTCACAACCGATCCGACACGTTCGCAAATTTGAAATATGTCGCCACCATATCGAATAATGAACGGAAGATGGATTGGTTTTAGGTTAGGCTAAAGCTTTCGTGCGAGCGCAGCAAACGAGAGACGCGTAAAGGTGTGTCACAAACCAACGGTTTGGCACATACGGACGTTGAAATATTCGCACCAGCCCGAGGAGCCGGAAGTCTTTATCCAATTGCCTTCTGACAAATGTTTACGGTTTACCAATAGTTTCACATAAATAGTACTATTTCCTCATAGTACAGTGCAACGTGATGTCCGAAATGGCTGACAAAAATTGGTACAAGCACGAAATATATGCAAGACAATATATGGTATATGTATAGCTTGGAAATTGTGACCGTTGCTCGCTCGCTCCGCTCGCTCGTAAAAATCTAGTCCAACCCCACAACCGATCCGACACGTTCGCAAATGTGAAATATGTCGCCATCATATCGAAGAATGACGGAAGATGGATTGGTTTTAGGTTAGGCTATAGTTTTCGAGCGAGAGCAGCGAGCGAGCGACGCGTAAATGTGTGTCTCAAACCAACGGTTTGGCACATACGGACATTGAAATATTCGCACCAGCCCGAGGAGCCGGAAGTATTTATCCTATTGCCTACCGACACATGTTTACAGTTTATGAATAGTTTCACATAAATAGTACTATTTCCTCATAGTACAGTGCAATGTGATGTCCGAAATGGCTGACAAAATTAGGTACAAGCACGAAATATATGCAGGACAATATATGGTATATGTATAGCTTGGAAATTGTGACCGTTGCTCGCTCGCTCCGCTCGCTCGTAAAAATCTACTCCAACCTCACAACTGATCCGACACGTTCGCAAATTTGAAATATGTCGCCATCATATCGAATAATGAACGCAAGATGGATTGGTTTTAGGTTAGGCTATAGTTTTCGAGCTAGCGCCGCGAGCGAGAGACACGTATAGGTGTGTCATAAACCAACGGTTTGGCACATACGGACATTGAAATATTCGCATCAGCCCGAGGTGCCGGAAGTATTTATCCTATTGCCTACCGACACACGTTTACAGTTTATGAATAGTTTCACATAAATAGTACTATTTCCACATAGTACAATGCAATGTGATGTCCGAAATGGCTGACAAAATTAGGTAATAACACGACATATATGCAAGGCAATATAAGGTGTATGTATAGGTTGGAAATTGTGATCGTTGCTCGCTCGCTCGAAAAAATCTAGTCCAACCTCACAACCGATCCGACACGTTCGCAAATTTGAAATATGTCGCCACCATATCGAATAATGAACGGAAGATGGATTGGTTTTAGGTTAGGCTAAAGCTTTCGTGCGAGCGCAGCAAACGAGAGACGCGTAAAGGTGTGTCACAAACCAACGGTTTGGCACATACGGACGTTGCAATATTCGCACCAGCCCGAGGAGCCGGAAGTCTTTATCCTATTGCCTTCTGACAAATGTTTACGGTTTACCAATAGTTTCACATAAATAGTACTATTTCCTCATAGTACAGTGCAACGTGATGTCCGAAATGGCTGACAAAATTAGGTAATAACACGACATATATGCAAGGCAATATAAGGTGTATGTATAGGTTGGAAATTGTGATCGTTGCTCGCTCGCTCGAAAAAATCTAGTCCAACCTCACAACCGATCCGACACGTTCGCAAATTTGAAATATGTCGCCACCATATCGAATAATGAACGGAAGATGGATTGGTTTTAGGTTAGGCTAAAGCTTTCGTGCGAGCGCAGCATACGAGAGACGCGTAAAGGTGTGTCACAAACCAACGGTTTGGCACATACGGACGTTGAAATATTCGCACCAGCCCGAGGAGCCGGAAGTCTTTATCCAATTGCCTTCTGACAAATGTTTACGGTTTACCAATAGTTTCACATAAATAGTACTATTTCCTCATAGTACAGTGCAACGTGATGTCCGAAATGGCTGACAAAAATTGGTACAAGCACGAAATATATGCAAGACAATATATGGTATATGTATAGCTTGGAAATTGTGACCGTTGCTCGCTCGCTCCGCTCGCTCGTAAAAATCTAGTCCAACCTCACAACCGATCCCACACGTTCGCAAATTTGAAATATGTCGCCACCATATCGAATAATGAACGGAAGATGGATTGGTTTTAGGTTAGGCTATAGCTTTCGTGCGAGCGCAGCGAACGAGAGACGCGTAAAGGTGTGTCACAAACCATCGGTTTGGCACATACGGACATTGATATATTCGCACCAGCCCGAGGAGCCGGAAGTCTTTATCCTAATGCCTTCTGACAAATGTTTACGGTTTACCAATAGTTTCACATAATTAGTACCGTTTCCTCATAGTACAGTGCAGCGTGATGTCCGAAATGGCTGACAAAGTTAGGTACAAGCACGAAATATATGCAAGACAATATATGGTATATGTGTAGCTTGGAAATTGTGACCGCTGCTCGCTCGCTCCGCTCGCTCGTAAAAATCTAGTCCAACCTCACAACCGATCCGACACGTTCGCAAATTTGAAATATGTCGCCATCATATCGAATAATGAACGCAAGATGGATTGGTTTTAGGTTAGGCTATAGTTTTCGAGCGAGCGCCGCGAGCGAGAGACGCGTAAAGGTGTGTCATAAACCAACGGTTTGGCACATACGGACATTGAAATATTCGCACCAGCCCGAGGAGCCGGAAGTATTTATCCTATTGCCTACCGACACATGTTTACAGTTTATGAATAGTTTCACATAAATAGTACTATTTCCTCATAGTACAGTGCAATGTGATGTCCGAAATGGCTGACAAAATTAGGTAATAACACGAAATATATGCAAGGCGATATAAGGTGTATGTATAGGTTGGAAATTGTGGTCGTTGCTCGCTCGCTCGAAAAAATCTAGTCCAACCTCACAACCGATCCGACACGTTCGCAAATTTGAAATATGTCGCCACCATATCGAATAATGAACGGAAGATGGATTGGTTTTAGGTTAGGCTATAGCTTTCGTGCGAGCGCAGCGAACGAGAGACGCGTAAAGGTGTGTCACAAACCAACGGTTTGGCACATACGGACGTTGAAATATTCGCACCAGCCCGAGGAGCCGGAAGTCTTTATCCTATTGCCTTCTGACAAATGTTTACGGTTTGCCAATAGTTTCACATAATTAGTACCGTTTCCTCATAGTACAGTGCAACGTGATGTCCGAAATGGCTGACAAAATTAGGTACAAGCACGAAATATATGCAAGACAATATATGGTATATGTACAGCTTGGAAATTGTGACCGTTGCTCGCTCGCTCCGCTCGCTCGTAAAAATCTAGTCCAACCTCACAACCGATCCGACACGTTCGCAAATTTGAAATATGTCGCCATCATATCGAATAATGAACGCAAGATGGATTGGTTTTTGGTTAGGCTATAGTTTTCGAGCGAGCGCCGCGAGCGAGAGACGCGTAAAGGTTTGTCATAAACCAACGGTTTGGCACATACGGACATTGAAATATTCGCACCAGCCCGAGGAGCCGGAAGTATTTATCCTATTGCCTACCGACAAATGTTTACAGTTTATGAATAGTTTCACATAAATAGTACTATTTCCTCATAGTACAGTGCAATGTGATGTCCGAAATCGCTGACAAAATTAGGTAATAAAACGAAATATATGCAAGGCAATATAAGGTGTATGTATAGGTTGGAAATTGTGATCGTTGCTCGCTCGCTCGAAAAAATCTAGTCCAAACTCACAACCGATCCGACACGTTCGCAAATTTGAAATATGTCGCCACCATATCGAATAATGAACGCAAGATGGATTGGTTTTAGGTTAGGCTATAGCTTTCGTGCGAGCGCAGCGAACGAGAGACGCGTAAAGGTGTGTCACAAACCAACGGTTTGGCACATACGGACGTTGAAATATTCGCACCAGCCCGAGGAGCCGGAAGTCTTTATCCTATTGCCTTCTGACAAATGTTTACGGTTTACCAATAGTTTCACATAATTAGTACCGTTTCGTCATAGTACAGTGCAACGTGATGTCCGCAATGGCTGACAAAATTAGGTACAAGCACGAAATATATGCAAGAAAATATATGGGGTATGTATAGCTTGGAAATTGTGAGCGTTGCTCGCTCGCTCCGCTCGCTCGTAAAAATCTAGTCCAACCTCACAACCGATCCGACACGTTCGCAAATTTGAAATATGTCGCCATCATATCGAATAATGAACGCAAGATGGATTGGTTTTAGGTTAGGCTATAGTTTTCGAGCGAGCGCCCCGAGCGAGAGACGCGTAAAGGTGTGTCATAAACCAACGGTTTGGCACATACGGACATTGATATATTCGCACCAGCCCGAGGAGCCGGAAGTATTTATCCTATTGCCTACCGACACATGTTTACAGTTTATGAATAGTTTCACATAAATAGTACTATTTCCTCATAGTACAGTGCAATGTGATGTCCGAAATGGCTGACAAAATTAGGTAATAACACGAAATATATGGAAGGCAATATAAGGTATATGTATAGCTTGGAAATTGAGACCGTTGCTCGCTCGCTCCGCTCGCTCGTAAAAATCTAGTCCAATCTCACATCCGATCCCACACGTTCGCAAATTTGAAATATGTCGCCACCATATCGAATAATGAACGGAAGATGGATTGGTTTTAGGTTAGGCTATAGCTTTCGTGCGAGCGCAGCGAACGAGAGACGCGTAAAGGTGTGTCACAAACCATCGGTTTGGCACATACGGACATTGATATATTCGCACCAGCCCGAGGAGCCAGAAGTCTTTATCCTATTGCCTTCTGACAAATGTTTACGGTTTACCAATAGTTTCACATAATTAGTACCGTTTCCTCATAGTACAGTGCAACGTGATGTCTGAAACGGCTGACAAAATTAGGTACAAGCACGAAATATATGCAAGACAATATATGGTATATGTATAGCTTGGAAATTGTGACCGTTGCTCGCTCGCTCCGCTCGCTCGTAAAAATCTAGTCCAACCCCACAACCGATCCGACACGTTCGCAAATTTGAAATATGTCGCCATCATATCGAATAATGAACGCAAGATGGATTGGTTTTAGGTTAGGCTATAGTTTTCGAGCGAGCGCAGCGAGCGAGAGACGCGTATAGGTGTGTCATAAACCAACGGTTTGGCACATACGGACATTGAAATATTCGCATCAGCCCGAGGAGCCTGAAGTATTTATCCTAATGCCTACCGACACATGTTTACAGTTTATGAATAGTTTCACATAAATAGTACTATTTCCACATAGTACAATGCAATGTGATGTCCGAAATGGCTGACAAAATTAGGTAATAACACGACATATATGCAAGGCAATATAAGGTGTATGTATAGGTTGGAAATTGTGATCGTTGCTCGCTCGTTCGAAAAAATATAGTCCAACCTCACAACCCATCCGACACGTTCGCAAATTTGAAATATGTCGCCATCATATCGAATAATGAACGCAAGATTGATTGGTTTTAGGTTAGGCTATAGTTTTCGAGCGAGCGCAGCGAGCGAGAGACGCGTGTAGGTGTGTCATAAACCAACGGTTTGGCACATACGGACATTGAAATATTCGTACCAGCCCGAGGAGCCGGAAGTATTTATCCTATTGCCTACCGACACATGTTTACAGTTTACGAATAGTTTCACATAAATAGTACTATTTCCTCATAGTACAGTGCAACGTGATGTCCGAAATGGCTGACAAAATTAGGTACAAGCACGAAATATATGCAAGACAATACGTGGTACATGTATAGCTTGGAAATTGTGACCGTTGCTCGCTCGCTCCGCTCGCTCGTAAAAATCTAGTCCAACCCCACTACCGATCCGACACGTTCGCAAATTTGAATTATGTCGCCATCATATCGAATAATGAACGCAAGATTGATTGGTTTTAGGTTAGGCTATAGTTTTCGAGCGAGCGCAGCGAGCGAGAGACGCGTGTAGGTGTGTCATAAACCAACGGTTTGGCACATACGGACATTGAAATATTCGCATCAGCCGGAGGAGCCGGAAGTATTTATCCTATTGCCTACCGACACATGTTTACAGTTTATGAATAGTTTCACATAAATAGTACCTTTTCCACATAGTACAATGCAATGTGATGTCCCAAATGGCTGACAAAATTAGGTAATAACACGACATATATGCAAGGCAATATAAGGTGTATGTACAGGTTGGAAATTGTGATCGTTGCTGGCTCGCTCGAAAAAATCTAGTCCAACCTCACAACCGATCCGACACGTTCGCAAATTTGAAATATGTCGCCACCATATCGAATAATGAACGGAAGATGGATTGGTTTTAGGTTAGGCTATAGCTTTCGTGCGAGCGCAGCGAACGAGAGACGCGTAAAGGTGTGTCACAAAACCATCGGTTTGGCACATACGGACATTGATATATTCGCACCAGCCCGAGGAGCCGGAAGTCTTTATCCTATTGCCTTCTGACAAATGTTTACGGTTTACCAATAGTTTCACATAATTAGTACCGTTTCCACATAGTACAGTGCAACGTGATGTCCGAAATGGCTGACAAAATTAGGTAATAACACGAAATATATGGAAGGCAATATAAGGTATATGTATAGCTTGGAAATTGTGACCGTTGCTCGCTCGCTCCGCTCGCTCGTAAAAATCTAGTCCAACCTCACAACCGATCCCACACGTTCGCAAATTTGAAATATGTCGCCACCATATCGAATAATGAACGGAAGATGGATTGGTTTTAGGTTAGGCTATAGTTTTCGAGCGAGAGCAGCGAGCGAGCGACGCGTAAATGTGTGTCTCAAACCAACGGTTTGGCACATACGGACATTGAAATATTCGCACCAGCCCGAGGAGCCGGAAGTATTTATCCTATTGCCTACCGACACACGTTTACAGTTTATGAATAGTTTCACATAAATAGTACTATTTCCACATAGTACAATGCAATGTGATGTCCGAAATGGCTGACAAAATTAGGTAATAACACGACATATATGCAAGGCAATATAAGGTGTATGTATAGGTTGGAAATTGTGATCGTTGCTCGTTCGCTCGAAAAAATCTAGTCCAACCTCACAACCGATCCGACACGTTCGCAAATTTGAAATATGTCGCCACCATATCGAATAATGAACGGAAGATGGATTGGTTTTAGGTTAGGCTAAAGCTTTCGTGCGAGCGCAGCAAACGAGAGACGCGTAAAGGTGTGTCACAAACCAACGGTTTGGCACATACGGACGTTGAAATATTCGCACCAGCCCGAGGAGCCGGAAGACTTTATCCAATTGCCTTCTGACAAATGTTTACGGTTTACCAATAGTTTCACATAAATAGTACTATTTCCTCATAGTACAGTGCAACGTGATGTCCGAAATGGCTGACAAAATTAGGTAATAACACGACATATATGCAAGGCAATATAAGGTGTATGTATAGGTTGGAAATTGTGATCGTTGCTCGCTCGCTCGAAAAAATCTAGTCCAACCTCACAACCGATCCGACACGTTCGCAAATTTGAAATATGTCGCCACCATATCGAATAATGAACGGAAGATGGATTGGTTTTAGGTTAGGCTAAAGCTTTCGTGCGAGCGCAGCAAACGAGAGACGCGTAAAGGTGTGTCACAAACCAACGGTTTGGCACATACGGACGTTGAAATATTCGCACCAGCCCGAGGAGCCGGAAGTCTTTATCCAATTGCCTTCTGACAAATGTTTACGGTTTACCAATAGTTTCACATAAATAGTACTATTTCCTCATAGTACAGTGCAACGTGATGTCCGAAATGGCTGACAAAAATTGGTACAAGCACGAAATATATGCAAGACAATATATGGTATATGTATAGCTTGGAAATTGTGACCGTTGCTCGCTCGCTCCGCTCGCTCGTAAAAATCTAGTCCAACCCCACAACCGATCCGACACGTTCGCAAATGTGAAATATGTCGCCATCATATCGAAGAATGACGGAAGATGGATTGGTTTTAGGTTAGGCTATAGTTTTCGAGCGAGAGCAGCGAGCGAGCGACGCGTAAATGTGTGTCTCAAACCAACGGTTTGGCACATACGGACATTGAAATATTCGCACCAGCCCGAGGAGCCGGAAGTATTTATCCTATTGCCTACCGACACATGTTTACAGTTTATGAATAGTTTCACATAAATAGTACTATTTCCTCATAGTACAGTGCAATGTGATGTCCGAAATGGCTGACAAAATTAGGTACAAGCACGAAATATATGCAGGACAATATATGGTATATGTATAGCTTGGAAATTGTGACCGTTGCTCGCTCGCTCCGCTCGCTCGTAAAAATCTACTCCAACCTCACAACTGATCCGACACGTTCGCAAATTTGAAATATGTCGCCATCATATCGAATAATGAACGCAAGATGGATTGGTTTTAGGTTAGGCTATAGTTTTCGAGCTAGCGCCGCGAGCGAGAGACACGTATAGGTGTGTCATAAACCAACGGTTTGGCACATACGGACATTGAAATATTCGCATCAGCCCGAGGTGCCGGAAGTATTTATCCTATTGCCTACCGACACACGTTTACAGTTTATGAATAGTTTCACATAAATAGTACTATTTCCACATAGTACAATGCAATGTGATGTCCGAAATGGCTGACAAAATTAGGTAATAACACGACATATATGCAAGGCAATATAAGGTGTATGTATAGGTTGGAAATTGTGATCGTTGCTCGCTCGCTCGAAAAAATCTAGTCCAACCTCACAACCGATCCGACACGTTCGCAAATTTGAAATATGTCGCCACCATATCGAATAATGAACGGAAGATGGATTGGTTTTAGGTTAGGCTAAAGCTTTCGTGCGAGCGCAGCAAACGAGAGACGCGTAAAGGTGTGTCACAAACCAACGGTTTGGCACATACGGACGTTGAAATATTCGCACCAGCCCGAGGAGCCGGAAGTCTTTATCCTATTGCCTTCTGACAAATGTTTACGGTTTACCAATAGTTTCACATAAATAGTACTATTTCCTCATAGTACAGTGCAACGTGATGTCCGAAATGGCTGACAAAATTAGGTAATAACACGACATATATGCAAGGCAATATAAGGTGTATGTATAGGTTGGAAATTGTGATCGTTGCTCGCTCGCTCGAAAAAATCTAGTCCAACCTCACAACCGATCCGACACGTTCGCAAATTTGAAATATGTCGCCACCATATCGAATAATGAACGGAAGATGGATTGGTTTTAGGTTAGGCTAAAGCTTTCGTGCGAGCGCAGCAAACGAGAGACGCGTAAAGGTGTGTCACAAACCAACGGTTTGGCACATACGGACGTTGAAATATTCGCACCAGCCCGAGGAGCCGGAAGTCTTTATCCAATTGCCTTCTGACAAATGTTTACGGTTTACCAATAGTTTCACATAAATAGTACTATTTCCTCATAGTACAGTGCAACGTGATGTCCGAAATGGCTGACAAAAATTGGTACAAGCACGAAATATATGCAAGACAATATATGGTATATGTATAGCTTGGAAATTGTGACCGTTGCTCGCTCGCTCCGCTCGCTCGTAAAAATCTAGTCCAACCCCACAACCGATCCGACACGTTCGCAAATGTGAAATATGTCGCCATCATATCGAAGAATGACGGAAGATGGATTGGTTTTAGGTTAGGCTATAGTTTTCGAGCGAGAGCAGCGAGCGAGCGACGCGTAAATGTGTGTCTCAAACCAACGGTTTGGCACATACGGACATTGAAATATTCGCACCAACCCGAGGAGCCGGAAGTATTTATCCTATTGCCTACCGACACATGTTTACAGTTTATGAATAGTTTCACATAAATAGTACTATTTCCTCATAGTACAGTGCAATGTGATGTCCGAAATGGCTGACAAAATTAGGTACAAGCACGAAATATATGCAGGACAATATATGGTATATGTATAGCTTGGAAATTGTGACCGTTGCTCGCTCGCTCCGCTCGCTCGTAAAAATCTACTCCAACCTCACAACTGATCCGACACGTTCGCAAATTTGAAATATGTCGCCATCATATCGAATAATGAACGCAAGATGGATTGGTTTTAGGTTAGGCTATAGTTTTCGAGCTAGCGCCGCGAGCGAGAGACACGTATAGGTGTGTCATAAACCAACGGTTTGGCACATACGGACATTGAAATATTCGCATCAGCCCGAGGTGCCGGAAGTATTTATCCTATTGCCTACCGACACACGTTTACAGTTTATGAATAGTTTCACATAAATAGTACTATTTCCACATAGTACAATGCAATGTGATGTCCGAAATGGCTGACAAAATTAGGTAATAACACGACATATATGCAAGGCAATATAAGGTGTATGTATAGGTTGGAAATTGTGATCGTTGCTCGCTCGCTCGAAAAAATCTAGTCCAACCTCACAACCGATCCGACACGTTCGCAAATTTGAAATATGTCGCCACCATATCGAATAATGAACGGAAGATGGATTGGTTTTAGGTTAGGCTAAAGCTTTCGTGCGAGCGCAGCAAACGAGAGACGCGTAAAGGTGTGTCACAAACCAACGGTTTGGCACATACGGACGTTAAAATATTCGCACCAGCCCGAGGAGCCGGAAGTCTTTATCCTATTGCCTTCTGACAAATGTTTACGGTTTACCAATAGTTTCACATAATTAGTACCGTTTCCTCATAGTACAGTGCAACGTGATGTCCGAAATGGCTGACAAAATTAGGTACAAGCACGAAATATATGCAAGACAATATATGGTATATGTATAGCATGGAAATTGTGACCGTTGCTCGCTCGCTCCGCTCGCCCGTAAAAATCTAGTCCAACCTCACAACCGATCCCACATGTTCGCAAATTTGAAATATGTCGCCACCATATCGAATAATGAACGGAAGATGGATTGGTTTTAGGTTAGGCTATAGCTTTCATGCGAGCGCAGCGAACGAGAGATGCGTAAAGGTGTGTCACAAACCATCGGTTTGGCACATACGGACATTGATATATTCGCACCAGCACGAGGAGCCGGAAGTCTTTATCCTATTGCCTTCTGACAAATGTTTACGGTTTACCAATAGTTTCACATAATTAGTACCGTTTCCTCATAGTACAGTGCAACGTGATGTCCGAAATGGCTGACAAAATTAGGTACAAGCACGAAATATATGCAAGACAATATATGGTATATGTATAGCTTGGAAATTGTGACCGTTGCTCGCTCGCTCCGCTCGCTCGTAAAAATCTAGTCCATCCTCACAACCGATCCGACACGTTCGCAAATTTGAAATATGTCGCCATCATATCGAATAATGAACGCAAGATGGATTGGTTTTAGGTTAGGCTATAGTTTTCGAGCGAGCGCAGCGAGCGAGAGACGCGTGTAGGTGTGTCATAAACCAACGGTTTGGCACATACGGACATTGAAATATTCGCACCAGCCCGAGGAGCCGGAAGTATTTATCCTATTGCCTACCGACACATGTTTACAGTTTACGAATAGTTTCACATAAATAGTACTATTTCCTCATAGTACAGTGCAATGTGATGTCCGACATGGCTGACAAAATTAGGTAATAACACGAAATATATGGAAGGCAATATAAGATATATGTATAGCTTGGAAATTGTGACCGTTGCTCGCTCGCTCCGCTCGCTCGAAAAAATCTAGTCCAACCTCACAACCGATCCGACACGTTCGCAAATTTGAAATATGTCGCCACCATATCGAATAATGAACGGAAGATGGATTGGTTTTAGGTTAGGCTAAAGCTTTCGTGCGAGCGCAGCGACCGAGAGACGCGTAAAGGTGTGTCACAAACCAACGGTTTGGCACATACGGACGTTGAAATATTCGCACCAGCCCGAGGAGCCGGAAGTCTTTATCCAATTGCCTTCTGACAAATGTTTACGGTTTACCAATAGTTTCACATAATTAGTACCGTTTCCTCATAGTACAGTGCAACGTGATGTCCGAAATGGCTGACAAAATTAGGTACAAGCACGAAATATATGCAAGACAATATATGGTATATGTATAGCTTGGAAATTGTGACCGTTGCTCGCTCGCTCCGCTCGCCCGTAAAAATCTAGTCCAACCTCACAACCGATCCCACACGTTCGCAAATTTGAAATATGTCGCCACCATATCGAATAATGAACGGAAGATGGATTGGTTTTAGGTTAGGCTATAGCTTTCGTGCGAGCGCAGCGAACGAGAGATGCGTAAAGGTGTGTCACAAACCATCGGTTTGACACATACGGACATTGATATATTCGCACCAGCCCGAGGAGCCGGAAGTCTTTATCCTATTGCCTTCTGACAAATGTTTGCGGTTTACCAATAGTTTCACATAATTAGTACCGTTTCCTCATAGTACAGTGCAACGTGATGTCCGAAATGGCTGACAAAATTAGGTACAAGCACGAAATATATGCAAGACAATATATGGTATATGTATAGCTTGGAAATTGTGACCGTTGCTCGCTCGCTCCGCTCGCTCGTAAAAATCTAGTCCATCCTCACAACCGATCCGACACGTTCGCAAATTTGAAATATGTCGCCATCATATCGAATAATGAACGCAAGATGGATTGGATTTAGGTTAGGCTATAGTTTTCGAGCGAGCGCAGCGAGCGAGAGACGCGTATAGGTGTGTCATAAACCAACGGTTTGGCACATACGGACATTGAAATATTCGCACCAGCCCGAGGAGCCGGAAGTATTTATCCTATTGCCTACCGACACATGTTTACAGTTTACGAATAGTTTCACATAAATAGTACTATTTCCTCATAGTACAGTGCAATGTGATGTCCGAAATGGCTGACAAAATTAGGTAATAACACGAAATATATGGAAGGCAATATAAGATATATGTATAGCTTGGAAATTGTGACCGTTGCTCGCTCGCTCCGCTCGCTCGAAAAAATCTAGTCCAACCTCACAACCGATCCGACACGTTCGCAAATTTGAAATATGTCGCCACCATATCGAATAATGAACGGAAGATGGATTGGTTTTAGGTTAGGCTAAAGCTTTCCTGCGAGCGCAGCGACCGAGAGACGCGTAAAGGTGTGTCACAAACCAACGGTTTGGCACATACGGAAGTTGAAATATTCGCACCAGCCCGAGGAGCCGGAAGTCTTTATCCAATTGCCTTCTGACAAATGTTTACGGTTTACCAATAGTTTCACATAATTAGTACCGTTTCCTCATAGTACAGTGCAACGTGATGTCCGAAATGGCTGACAAAATTAGGTACAAGCACGAAATATATGCCAGACAATATATGGTATATGTATAGCTTGGAAATTGTGACCGTTGCTCGCTCGCTCCGCTCGCCCGTAAAAATCTAGTCCAACCTCACAACCGATCCCACACGTTCGCAAATTTGAAATATGTCGCCACCATATCGAATAATGAACGGAAGATGGATTGGTTTTAGGTTAGGCTATAGCTTTCGTGCGAGCGCAGCGAACGAGAGATGCGTAAAGGTGTGTCACAATCCATCGGTTTGGCACATACGGACATTGATATATTCGCACCAGCCCGAGGAGCCGGAAGTCTTTATCCTATTGCCTTCTGACAAATGTTTGCGGTTTACCAATAGTTTCACATAATTAGTACCGTTTCCTCATAGTACAGTGCAACGTGATGTCCGAAATGGCTGACAAAATTAGGTACAAGCACGAAATATATGCAAGACAATATATGGTATATGTATAGCTTGGAAATTGTGACCGTTGCTCGCTCGCTCCGCTCGCTCGTAAAAATCTAGTCCATCCTCACAACCGATGCGACACGTTCGCAAATTTGAAATATGTCGCCATCATATCGAATAATGAACGCAAGATTGATTGGTTTTAGGTTAGGCTATAGTTTTCGAGCGAGCGCAGCGAGCGAGAGACGCGTGTAGGTGTGTCATAAACCAACGGTTTGGCACATACGGACATTGAAATATTCGCACCAGCCCGAGGAGCCGGAAGTATTTATCCTATTGCCTACCGACACATGTTTACAGTTTACGAATAGTTTCACATAAATAGTACTATTTCCTCATAGTACAGTGCAACGTGATGTCCGAAATGGCTGACAAAATTAGGTACAAGCACGAAATATATGCAAGACAATACGTGGTATATGTATAGCTTGGAAATTGTGACCGTTGCTCGCTCGCTCCGCTCGCTCGTAAAAATCTAGTCCAACCCCACTACCGATCCGACACGTTCGCAAATTTGAAATATGTCGCCATCATATCGAATAATGAACGCAAGATGGATTGGTTTTAGGTTAGGCTATAGTTTTCGAGCGAGCGCAGCGAGCGAGAGACGCGTATAGGTGTGTCATAAACCAACGGTTTGGCACATACGGACATTGAAATATTCGCATCAGCCCGAGGAGCCGGAAGTATTTATCCTATTGCCTACCGACACATGTTTACAGTTTATGAATAGTTTCACATAAATAGTACCTTTTCCACATAGTACAATGCAATGTGATGTCCCAAATGGCTGACAAAATTAGGTAATAACACGACATATATGCAAGGCAATATAAGGTGTATGTATAGGTTGGAAATTGTGATCGTTGCTGGCTCGCTCGAAAAAATCTAGTCCAACCTCACAACCGATCCGACACGTTCGCAAATTTGAAATATGTCGCCACCATATCGAATAATGAACGGAAGATGGATTGGTTTTAGGTTAGGCTAAAGCTTTCGTGCGAGCGCAGCGAACGAGAGACGCGTAACGGTGTGTCACAAACCAACGGTCTGGCACATACGGACGTTGAAATATTCGCACCAGCCCGAGGAGCCGGAAGTCTTTATCCTATTGCCTTCTGACAAATGTTTACGGTTTACCAATAGTTTCACATAATTAGTACCGTTTCCTCATAGTACAGTGCAACGTGATGTCCGAAATGGCTGACAAAATTAGGTACAAGCACGAAATACATGCAAGACAATATATGGTATATGTATAGCTTGGAAATTGTGACCGTTGCTCGCTCGCTCCGCTCGCTCGTAAAAATCTAGTCCAACCTCACAACCGATCCGACACGTTCGCAAATTTGAAATATGTCGCCACCATATCGAATAATGAACGGAAGATGGATTGGTTTTAGGTTAGGCTAAAGCTTTCGTGCGAGCGCAGCGACCGAGAGACGCGTAAAGGTGTGTCACAAACCAACGGTTTGGCACATACGGACGTTGAAATATTCGCACCAGCCCGAGGAGCCGGAAGTCTTTATCCAATTGCCTTCTGACAAATGTTTATGGTTTACCAATAGTTTCACATAATTAGTACCGTTTCCTCATAGTACAGTGCAACGTGATGTCCGAAATGGCTGACAAAATTAGGTACAAGCACGAAATATATGCAAGACAATATATGGTATATGTATAGCTTGGAAATTGTGACCGTTGCTCGCTCGCTCCGCTCGCCCGTAAAAATCTAGTCCAACCTCACAACCGATCCCACACGTTCGCAAATTTGAAATATGTCGCCACCATATCGAATAATGAACGGAAGATGGATTGGTTTTAGGTTAGGCTATAGCTTTCGTGCGAGCGCAGCGAACGAGAGACGCGTAAATGTGTGTCACAAACCATCGGTTTGGCACATACGGACATTGATATATTCGCACCAGCCCGAGGAGCCGGAAATCTTTGTCCTAATGCATTCTGACAAATGTTTACGGTTTACCAATAGTTTCACATAATTAGTAGCGTTTCCTCATAGTACAGTGCAACGTGATGTCCGAAATGGCTGACAAAATTAGGTACAAGCACGAAATATATGCAAGACAATATATGGTATATGTATAGCTTGGAAATTGTGACCGTTGCTCGCTCGCTCTGCTCGCTCGTAAAAATCTAGTCCAACCCCACAACCGATTCGACACGTTCCCAAATTTGAAATATGTCGCCATCATATCGAATAATGAACGCAAAATGGATTGATATTAGGTTAGGCTATAGTTTTCGAGCGAGCGCAGCGAGCGAGAGACGCGTATGGGTGTGTCACAAACCAACGGTTTGGCACATACGGACATTGAAATATTCGCATCAGCCCGAGGAGCCGGAAGTATTTATCCTAATGCCTACGGACACATGTTTACAGTTTATGAATAGTTTCACATAAAGAGTACAATTTCCACATAGTACAATGCAATGTGATGTCCGAAATGTCTGACAAAACTAGGTAATAACACGACATATATGCAAGGCAATATAAGGTCTATGTATAGGTTGGAAATTGTGATCGTTGCTCGCTCGCTCGTAAAAATCGAGTCCAACATCACAACCAATCCGACACGTTCGCAAATTTGAAATATGTCGCCACCATATCGAATAATGAACGGAAGATGGATTGGTTTTAGGTTAGGCTATAGCTTTCGTGCGAGCGCAGCGAACGAGAGAAGCGTAAAGGTGTGTCACAAACCAACGGTTTGGCACATACGGACGTTGAAATATTCGCACCAGCCCGAGGAGCCGGAAGTCTTTATCCTATTGCCTTCTGACAAATGTTTACTGTTTACCAATAGTTTCACATAATTAGTACCGTTTCCTCATAGTACAGTGCAACGTGATGTCCGAAATGGCTGACAAAATTAGGTACAAGCACGAAATATATGCAAGACAATATATGGTATATGTATAGCTTGGAAATTGTGACCGTTGCTCGCTCGCTCCGCTCGCTCGTAAAAATCTAGTCCAACCCCACAACCGATCCGACACGTTCGCAAATTTGAAATATGTCGCCATCATATCGAATAATGAACGCAAGATGGATTGGTTTTAGGTTAGGCTATAGTTTTCGAGCGAGCGCAGCGAGCGAGAGACGCGTATAGGTGTGTCATAAACCAACAGTTTGGCACATACGGACATTGAAATATTCACACCAGCCCGAGGAGCCGGAAGTATTTATCCTATTGCCTACCGACACATGTTTACAGTTTATGAATAATTTCACATAAATAGTACTATTTTCTCCTAGTACAGTGCAATGTGATGTCCGAAATGGCTGACAAAATTAGGTAATAACACGAAATATATGGAAGGCCATATAAGGTATATGTATAGCTTGGAAATTGTGACCGTTGCTCGCTCGCTCCGCTCGCTCGTAAAAATCTAGTCCAACCCCACAACCGATCCGACACGTTCGCAAATTTGAAATATGTCGCCACCATATCCAATAATGAACGGAAGAGGGATTGGTTTTAGGTTAGGCTATAGCTTTCGTGCGAGCGCGGCGAGCGATAGACGCGTAAAGGTGTGTCACAAACCAACGGTTTGGCACATACGGACATTGAAATATTCGCACCAGCCCGAGGAGCCGGAAGTATTTATCCTATTGCCTACCGACACATGTTTACAGTTTATGAATAATTTCACATAAATAGTACTATTTTCTCCTAGTACAGTGCAATGTGATGTCCGAAATGGCTGACAAAATTAGGTAATAACACGAAATATATGGAAGGCAATATAAGGTATATGTATAGCTTGGAAATTGTGACCGTTGCTCGCTCGCTCCGCTCGCTCGTAAAAATCTAGTCCAACCCCACAACCGATCCGACACGTTCGCAAATTTGAAATATGTCGCCACCATATCGAATAATGAACGCAAGATGGATTGGTTTTAGGTTAGGCTATAGCTTTCGAGCGAGCGCCGCGAGCGAGAGACGCGTAAAGGTGTGTCATAAACCAACGGTTTGGCACATACGGACATTGAAATATTCGCACCAGCCCGAGGAGCCGGAAGTATTTATCCTATTGCCTACCGACACATGTTTACAGTTTATGAATATTTTCACATAAATAGTACTATTTCCTCATAGTACAGTGCAACGTGATGTCCGAAATGGCTGACAAAATTAGGTAATAGCACGAAATATATGGAAGGCAATATAAGGTATATGTATAGCTTGGAAATTGAGATCGTTGCTCGCTCGCTCCGCTCGCTCGTAAAAATCTAGTCCAATCTCACAACCGATCCCACACGTTCGCAAATTTGAAATATGTCGCCACCATATCGAATAATGAATGGAAGATGGATTGGTTTTAGGTTAGGCTATGGCTTTCGTGCGAGCGCAGCGAACGAGAGACGCGTATGGGTGTGTCACAAACCATCGGTTTGGCACATACGGACATTGATATATTCGCACCAGCCCGAGGAGCCAGAAGTCTTTATCCTATTGCCTTCTGACAAATGTTTACGGTTTACCAACCGTTTCACATAATTAGTACCGTTTCCTCATAGTACAGTGCAATGCGATGTCCGAAATGACAGACAAAATTAGGTAATAACACGAAATATATGGAAGGCAATATAAGGTGTATGTATAGGCTGGAAATTGTGATCGTTGCTCGCTCGCTCCGCGCGCTCGAAAAAATCTAGTCCAACCTCACAAGCGATCCGACACGTTCGCAAATTTGAAATATGTCGCCACCATATCCAATAATGAACGGAAGATGGATTGGTTTTAGGTTAGGCTATAGCTTTCGTGCGAGCGCAGCGAGCGAGAGCCGCGCATAGGTGTGTCACAAACCAACGGATTGGCACATACGGACATTGATATATTCGCACCAGCCCGAGGAGCCGGAAGTCTTTATCCTATTGCCTTCTGACAAATGTTTACGGTTTACCAATAGTTTCACATAATTAGTACCGTTTCCTCATAGTACAGTGCAACGTGATGTCCGAAATGGCTGACAAAATTAGGTACAAGCACGAAATATATGCAAGACAATATATGGTATATGTATAGCTTGGAAATTGTGACCGTTGCTCGCTCGCTCCGCTCGCTCGTAAAAATCTAGTCCAACCTCACAACCGATCCGACACGTTCGCAAATTTGAAATATGTCGCCATCATATCGAAGAATGACGGAAGATGGATTGGTTTTAGGTTAGGCTATAGTTTTCGAGCGAGCGCAGCGAGCGAGCGACGCCTAAATGTGTGTCTCAAACCAACGGTTTGGCACATACGGACATTGAAATATTCGCACCAGCCCGAGGAGCCGGAAGTATTTATCCTATTGCCTACCGACACATGTTTACAGTTTATGAATAGTTTCATATAAATAGTACTATTTCCACATAGTACAGTGCAATGTGATGTCCGAAATGGCTGACAAAATTAGGTACTAACACGAAATATATGCAAGGCAATATAAGGTATATGTATAGCTTGGAAATTGTGACCGTTGCTCGCTCGCTCCGCTCGCTCGTAAAAATCTCGTCCAACCTCACAACCGATCCGACACGTTCCCAAATTTGAAATATGTCGCCACCATATCGAATAATGAACGGAAGATGGATTGGATTTAGGTTATACTATAGCTTTCGTGCGAGCGCAGCGAACGAGAGACGCGTAAAGGTGTGTCACAAACCAAAGGTTTGGCACATACGAACATTGAAATATTCGCACCAGCCCGAGGAGCCGGAAGTCTTTATCCTATTGCCTTCTGACAAATGTTTACGGTTTACCAATAGTTTCACATAATTAGTACCGTTTCCTCATAGTACAGTGCAACGTGATGTCCGAAATGGCTGACAAAATTAGGTACAAGCACGAAATATATGCAAGACAATATATGGTATATGTATAGCTTGGAAATTGTGACCGTTGCTCGCTCGCTCCGCTCGCTCGTAAAAATCTAGTCCAACCTCACAACCGATCCGACACGTTCGCAAATTTGAAATATGTCGCCATCATATCGAATAATGAACGCAAGATGGATTGGTTTTAGGTTAGGCTATAGCTTTCGTGCGAGCGCAGCGAACGAGAGACGCGTAAAGGTGTGTCACAAACCATCGGTTTGGCACATACGAACATTGATATATTCGCACCAGCCCGAGGAGCCGGAAGTCTTTATCCTATTGCCTTCTGACAAATGTTTACGGTTTACCAATAGTTTCACATAATTAGTACCGTTTCCTCATAGTACAGTGCAACGTGATGTCCGAAATGGCTGACAAAATTAGGTACAAGCACGAAATATATGCAAGACAATATATGGTATATGTATAGCTTGGAAATTGTGACCGTTGCTCGCTCGCTCCGCTCGCTCGTAAAAATCTAGTCCAACCTCACAACCGATCCCACACGTTCGCAAATTTGAAATATGTCGCCACCATATCGAATAATGAACGGAAAATGGATTGGTTTTAGGTTAGGCTATAGCTTTCGTGCGAGCGCAGCGAACGAGAGACGCGTAAAGGTGTGTCACAAACCATCGGTTTGGCACATACGGACATTGATATATTCGCACCAGCCCGAGGAGCCGGAAGTCTTTATCCTATTGCCTTCTGACAAATGTTTACGGTTTACCAATAGTTTCACATAATTAGTACCGTTTCCTCATAGTACAGTGCAACGTGATGTCCGAAATGGCTGACAAAATTAGGTACAAGCACGAAATATATGCAAGACAATATATGGTATATGTATAGCTTGGAAATTGTGACCGTTGCTCGCTCGCTCCGTTCGCTCGTAAAAATCTAGTCCAACCCCACAACCGATCCGACACGTTCGGAAATTTGAAATATGTCGCCATCATATCGAATAATGAACGCAAGATGGATTGGTTTTAGGTTAGGCTATAGCTTTCGTGCGAGCGCAGCGAACGAGAGACGCGTAAAGGTGTGTCACAAACCATCGGTTTGGCACATACGGACATTGATATATTCGCACCAGCCCGAGGAGCCGGAAGTCTTTATCCTATTGCCTTCTGACAAATGTTTACGGTTTACCAATAGTTTCACATAATTAGTACCGTTTCCTCATAGTACAGTGCAACGTGATGTCCGAAATGGCTGACAAAATTAGGTACAAGCACGAAATATATGCAAGACAATATATGGTATATGTATAGCTTGGAAATTGTGACCGTTGCTCGCTCGCTCCGCTCGCTCGTAAAAATCTAGTCCAACCTCACAACCGATCCGACACGTTCGCAAATTTGAAATATGTCGCCATCATATCGAATAATGAACGCAAGATGGATTGGTTTTAGGTTAGGCTATAGCTTTCGTGCGAGCGCAGCGAACGAGAGACGCGTAAAGGTGTGTCACAAACCATCGGTTTGGCACATACGGACATTGATATATTCGCACCAGCCCGAGGAGCCGGAAGTCTTTATCCTATTGCCTTCTGACAAATGTTTACGGTTTACCAATAGTTTCACATAATTAGTACCGTTTCCTCATAGTACAGTGCAACGTGATGTCCGAAATGGCTGACAAAATTAGGTACAAGCACGAAATATATGCAAGACAATATATGCTATATGTATAGCTTGGAAATTGTGACCGTTGCTCGCTCGCTCCGCTCGCTCGTAAAAATCTAGTCCAACCCCACAACCGATCCGACACGTTCGCAAATTTGAAATATGTCGCCATCATATCGAATAATGAACGCAAGATGGATTGGTTTTAGGTTAGGCTATAGTTTTCGAGCGAGCGCAGCGAGCGAGAGACGCGTATAGGTGTGTCATAAACCAACGGTTTGGCACATACGGACATTGAAATATTCACACCAGCCCGAGGAGCCGGAAGTATTTATCCTATTGCCTACCGACACATGTTTACAGTTTATGAATAGTTTCACATAAATAGTACTATTTCCTCATAGTACAGTGCAATGTGATGTCCGAAATGGCTGACAAAATTAGGTAATAACACGAAATATATGGAAGGCAATATAAGGTATATGTATAACTTGGAAATTGTGACCGTTGCTCGCTCGCTCCGCTCGCTCGTAAAAATCTAGTCCAACCCCACTACCGATCCGACACGTTCGCAAATTTGAAATATGTCGCCATCATATCGAAGAATGACGGAAGATGGATTGGTTTTAGGTTAGGCTATAGTTTTCGAGCGAGCGCAGCGGGCGAGCGACGCGTAAATGTGTGTCTCAAACCAACGGTTTGGCACATACGGACATTGATATATTCGCACCAGCCCGAGGAGCCGGAAGTCTTTATCCTATTGCCTTCTGACAAATGTTTACGGTTTACCAACAGTTTCACATAATTAGTACCGTTTCCTCATAGTACAGTGCAATGCGATGTCCGAAATGACAGACAAAATTAGGTAATAACACGAAATATATGGAAGGCAATATAAGGTATATGTATAGCTTGGAAATTGTGACCGTTGCTCGCTCGCTCCGCTCGCTCGTAAAAATCTAGTCCAACCTCACAACCGATCCCACACGTTCGCAAATTTGTAATTTGTCGCCACCATATCGAATAATGAACGGAAGATGGATTGGTTTTAGGTTAGGCTATAGCTTTCGTGCGAGCGCAGCGAACGAGACACGCGTAAAGGTGTGTCACAAACCATCGGTTTGGCACATACGGACATTGATATATTCGCACCAGCCCGAGGAGCCGGAAGTCTTTATCCTATTGCCTTCTGACAAATGTTTACGGTTTACCAACAGTTTCACATAATTAGTACCGTTTCCTCATAGTACAGTGCAATGCGATGTCCGAAATGACAGACAAAATTAGGTAATAACACGAAATATATGGAAGGCAATATAAGGTGTATGTATAGGTTGGAAATTGTGATCGTTGCTCGCTCGCTCCGCTCGTTCGAAAAAATCTAGTCCAACCTCACAAGCGATCCGACACGTTCGCAAATTTGAAATATGTCGCCACCATATCCAATAATGAACGGAAGATGGATTGGTTTTAGGTTAGGCTATAGCTTTCGTGCGAGCGCAGCGAACGAGACACGCGTAAAGGTGTGTCACAAACCATCGGTTTGGCACATACGGACATTGATATATTCGCACCAGCCCGAGGAGCCGGAAGTCTTTATCCTATTGCCTTCTGACAAATGTTTACGGTTTACCAACAGTTTCACATAATTAGTACCGTTTCCTCATAGTACAGTGCAATGCGATGTCCGAAATGACAGACAAAATTAGGTAATAACACGAAATATATGGAAGGCAATATAAGGTGTATGTATAGGTTGGAAATTGTGATCGTTGCTCGCTCGCTCCGCTCGCTCGAAAAAATCGAGTCCAACCTCATAAGCGATCCGACACGTTCGCAAATTTGAAATATGTCGCCACCATATCCAATAATGAACGGAAGATGGATTGGTTTTAGGTTCGGCTATAGCTTTCGTGCGAGCGCGGCGAGCGAGAGACGCGTAAAGGTGTGTCACAAACCAACGGTTTGGCACATACGGACATTGAAATATTCGCACCAGTCCGAGGAGCCGGAAGTATTTATCCTATTGCCTACCGACACATGTTTACAGTTTATGAATAGTTTCACATAAATAGTACTATTTCCTCATAGTACAGTGCAATGTGATGTCCGAAATGGCTGACAAAATTAGGTAATAACACGAAATATGTGGAAGGCAATATAAGGTATATGTATAGCTTGGAAATTGTGACCGTTTCTCGCTCGCTCCGCTCGCTCATAAAAATCTAGTCCAACCTCACAACCGATCCCACACGTTCGCAAATTTGAAATATGTCGCCACCATATCGAAGAATGACGGAAGATGGATTGGTTTTAGGTTAGGCTATAGTTTTCGAGCGAGCGCAGCGAGCGAGCGACGCCTAAATGTGTGTCTCAAACCAACGGTTTGGCACATACGGACATTGAAATATTCGCACCAGCCCGAGGAGCCGGAAGTATTTATCCTATTGCCTACCGACACATGTTTACAGTTTATGAATAGTTTCATATAAATAGTACTATTTCCACATAGTACAGTGCAATGTGATGTCCGAAATGGCTGACAAAATTAGGTACTAACACGAAATATATGCAAGGCAATATAAGGTATATGTATAGCTTGGAAATTGTGACCGTTGCTCGCTCGCTCCGCTCGCTCGTAAAAATCTCGTCCAACCTCACAACCGATCCGACACGTTCCCAAATTTGAAATATGTCGCCACCATATCGAATAATGAACGGAAGATGGATTGGATTTAGGTTATACTATAGCTTTCGTGCGAGCGCAGCGAACGAGAGACGCGTAAAGGTGTGTCACAAACCAAAGGTTTGGCACATACGAACATTGAAATATTCGCACCAGCCCGAGGAGCCGGAAGTCTTTATCCTATTGCCTTCTGACAAATGTTTACGGTTTACCAATAGTTTCACATAATTAGTACCGTTTCCTCATAGTACAGTGCAACGTGATGTCCGAAATGGCTGACAAAATTAGGTACAAGCACGAAATATATGCAAGACAATATATGGTATATGTATAGCTTGGAAATTGTGACCGTTGCTCGCTCGCTCCGCTCGCTCGTAAAAATCTAGTCCAACCTCACAACCGATCCGACACGTTCGCAAATTTGAAATATGTCGCCATCATATCGAATAATGAACGCAAGATGGATTGGTTTTAGGTTAGGCTATAGCTTTCGTGCGAGCGCAGCGAACGAGAGACGCGTAAAGGTGTGTCACAAACCATCGGTTTGGCACATACGGACATTGATATATTCGCACCAGCCCGAGGAGCCGGAAGTCTTTATCCTATTGCCTTCTGACAAATGTTTACGGTTTACCAATAGTTTCACATAATTAGTACCGTTTCCTCATAGTACAGTGCAACGTGATGTCCGAAATGGCTGACAAAATTAGGTACAAGCACGAAATATATGCAAGACAATATATGGTATATGTATAGCTTGGAAATTGTGACCGTTGCTCGCTCGCTCCGTTCGCTCGTAAAAATCTAGTCCAACCCCACAACCGATCCGACACGTTCGGAAATTTGAAATATGTCGCCATCATATCGAATAATGAACGCAAGATGGATTGGTTTTAGGTTAGGCTATAGCTTTCGTGCGAGCGCAGCGAACGAGAGACGCGTAAAGGTGTGTCACAAACCATCGGTTTGGCACATACGGACATTGATATATTCGCACCAGCCCGAGGAGCCGGAAGTCTTTATCCTATTGCCTTCTGACAAATGTTTACGGTTTACCAATAGTTTCACATAATTAGTACCGTTTCCTCATAGTACAGTGCAACGTGATGTCCGAAATGGCTGACAAAATTAGGTACAAGCACGAAATATATGCAAGACAATATATGGTATATGTATAGCTTGGAAATTGTGACCGTTGCTCGCTCGCTCCGCTCGCTCGTAAAAATCTAGTCCAACCTCACAACCGATCCGACACGTTCGCAAATTTGAAATATGTCGCCATCATATCGAATAATGAACGCAAGATGGATTGGTTTTAGGTTAGGCTATAGCTTTCGTGCGAGCGCAGCGAACGAGAGACGCGTAAAGGTGTGTCACAAACCATCGGTTTGGCACATACGGTCATTGATATATTCGCACCAGCCCGAGGAGCCGGAAGTCTTTATCCTATTGCCTTCTGACAAATGTTTACGGTTTACCAATAGTTTCACATAATTAGTACCGTTTCCTCATAGTACAGTGCAACGTGATGTCCGAAATGGCTGACAAAATTAGGTACAAGCACGAAATATATGCAAGACAATATATGCTATATGTATAGCTTGGAAATTGTGACCGTTGCTCGCTCGCTCCGCTCGCTCGTAAAAATCTAGTCCAACCCCACAACCGATCCGACACGTTCGCAAATTTGAAATATGTCGCCATCATATCGAATAATGAACGCAAGATGGATTGGTTTTAGGTTAGGCTATAGTTTTCGAGCGAGCGCAGCGAGCGAGAGACGCGTATAGGTGTGTCATAAACCAACGGTTTGGCACATACGGACATTGAAATATTCACACCAGCCCGAGGAGCCGGAAGTATTTATCCTATTGCCTACCGACACATGTTTACAGTTTATGAATAGTTTCACATAAATAGTACTATTTCCTCATAGTACAGTGCAATGTGATGTCCGAAATGGCTGACAAAATTAGGTAATAACACGAAATATATGGAAGGCAATATAAGGTATATGTATAACTTGGAAATTGTGACCGTTGCTCGCTCGCTCCGCTCGCTCGTAAAAATCTAGTCCAACCCCACTACCGATCCGACACGTTCGCAAATTTGAAATATGTCGCCATCATATCGAAGAATGACGGAAGATGGATTGGTTTTAGGTTAGGCTATAGTTTTCGAGCGAGCGCAGCGAGCGAGCGACGCCTAAATGTTTGTCTCAAACCAACGGTTTGGCACATACGGACATTGAAATATTCGCACCAGCCCGAGGAGCCGGAAGTATTTATCCTATTGCCTACCGACACATGTTTACAGTTTATGAATAGTTTCATATAAATAGTACTATTTCCACATAGTACAGTGCAATGTGATGTCCGAAATGGCTGACAAAATTAGGTACTAACACGAAATATATGCAAGGCAATATAAGGTATATGTATAGCTTGGAAATTGTGACCGTTGCTCGCTCGCTCCGCTCGCTCGTAAAAATCTCGTCCAACCTCACAACCGATCCGACACGTTCCCAAATTTGAAATATGTCGCCACCATATCGAATAATGAACGGAAGATGGATTGGATTTAGGTTATACTATAGCTTTCGTGCGAGCGCAGCGAACGAGAGACGCGTAAAGGTGTGTCACAAACCAAAGGTTTGGCACATACGAACATTGAAATATTCGCACCAGCCCGAGGAGCCGGAAGTCTTTATCCTATTGCCTTTTGACAAATGTTTACGGTTTACCAATAGTTTCACATAATTAGTACCGTTTCCTCATAGTACAGTGCAACGTGATGTCCGAAATGGCTGACAAAATTAGGTACAAGCACGAAATATATGCAAGACAATATATGGTATATGTATAGCTTGGAAATTGTGACCGTTGCTCGCTCGCTCCGCTCGCTCGTAAAAATCTAGTCCAACCTCACAACCGATCCGACACGTTCGCAAATTTGAAATATGTCGCCATCATATCGAATAATGAACGCAAGATGGATTGGTTTTAGGTTAGGCTATAGCTTTCGTGCGAGCGCAGCGAACGAGAGACGCGTAAAGGTGTGTCACAAACCATCGGTTTGGCACATACGAACATTGATATATTCGCACCAGCCCGAGGAGCCGGAAGTCTTTATCCTATTGCCTTCTGACAAATGTTTACGGTTTACCAATAGTTTCACATAATTAGTACCGTTTCCTCATAGTACAGTGCAACGTGATGTCCGAAATGGCTGACAAAATTAGGTACAAGCACGAAATATATGCAAGACAATATATGGTATATGTATAGCTTGGAAATTGTGACCGTTGCTCGCTCGCTCCGCTCGCTCGTAAAAATCTAGTCCAACCTCACAACCGATCCCACACGTTCGCAAATTTGAAATATGTCTCCACCATATCGAATAATGAACGGAAAATGGATTGGTTTTAGGTTAGGCTATAGCTTTCGTGCGAGCGCAGCGAACGAGAGACGCGTAAAGGTGTGTCACAAACCATCGGTTTGGCACATACGGACATTGATATATTCGCACCAGCCCGAGGAGCCGGAAGTCTTTATCCTATTGCCTTCTGACAAATGTTTACGGTTTACCAATAGTTTCACATAATTAGTACCGTTTCCTCATAGTACAGTGCAACGTGATGTCCGAAATGGCTGACAAAATTAGGTACAAGCACGAAATATATGCAAGACAATATATGGTATATGTATAGCTTGGAAATTGTGACCGTTGCTCGCTCGCTCCGTTCGCTCGTAAAAATCTAGTCCAACCCCACAACCGATCCGACACGTTCGGAAATTTGAAATATGTCGCCATCATATCGAATAATGAACGCAAGATGGATTGGTTTTAGGTTAGGCTATAGCTTTCGTGCGAGCGCAGCGAACGAGAGACGCGTAAAGGTGTGTCACAAACCATCGGTTTGGCACATACGGACATTGATATATTCGCACCAGCCCGAGGAGCCGGAAGTCTTTATCCTATTGCCTTCTGACAAATGTTTACGGTTTACCAATAGTTTCACATAATTAGTACCGTTTCCTCATAGTACAGTGCAACGTGATGTCCGAAATGGCTGACAAAATTAGGTACAAGCACGAAATATATGCAAGACAATATATGGTATATGTATAGCTTGGAAATTGTGACCGTTGCTCGCTCGCTCCGCTCGCTCGTAAAAATCTAGTCCAACCTCACAACCGATCCGACACGTTCGCAAATTTGAAATATGTCGCCATCATATCGAATAATGAACGCAAGATGGATTGGTTTTAGGTTAGGCTATAGCTTTCGTGCGAGCGCAGCGAACGAGAGACGCGTAAAGGTGTGTCACAAACCATCGGTTTGGCACATACGGACATTGATATATTCGCACCAGCCCGAGGAGCCGGAAGTCTTTATCCTATTGCCTTCTGACAAATGTTTACGGTTTACCAATAGTTTCACATAATTAGTACCGTTTCCTCATAGTACAGTGCAACGTGATGTCCGAAATGGCTGACAAAATTAGGTACAAGCACGAAATATATGCAAGACAATATATGCTATATGTATAGCTTGGAAATTGTGACCGTTGCTCGCTCGCTCCGCTCGCTCGTAAAAATCTAGTCCAACCCCACAACCGATCCGACACGTTCGCAAATTTGAAATATGTCGCCATCATATCGAATAATGAACGCAAGATGGATTGGTTTTAGGTTAGGCTATAGTTTTCGAGCGAGCGCAGCGAGCGAGAGACGCGTATAGGTGTGTCATAAACCAACGGTTTGGCACATACGGACATTGAAATATTCACACCAGCCCGAGGAGCCGGAAGTATTTATCCTATTGCCTACCGACACATGTTTACAGTTTATGAATAGTTTCACATAAATAGTACTATTTCCTCATAGTACAGTGCAATGTGATGTCCGAAATGGCTGACAAAATTAGGTAATAACACGAAATATATGGAAGGCAATATAAGGTATATGTATAACTTGGAAATTGTGACCGTTGCTCGCTCGCTCCGCTCGCTCGTAAAAATCTAGTCCAACCCCACTACCGATCCGACACGTTCGCAAATTTGAAATATGTCGCCATCATATCGAAGAATGACGGAAGATGGATTGGTTTTAGGTTAGGCTATAGTTTTCGAGCGAGCGCAGCGAGCGAGCGACGCCTAAATGTGTGTCTCAAACCAACGGTTTGGCACATACGGACATTGAAATATTCGCACCAGCCCGAGGAGCCGGAAGTATTTATCCTATTGCCTACCGACACATGTTTACAGTTTATGAATAGTTTCATATAAATAGTACTATTTCCACATAGTACAGTGCAATGTGATGTCCGAAATGGCTGACAAAATTAGGTACTAACACGAAATATATGCAAGGCAATATAAGGTATATGTATAGCTTGGAAATTGTGACCGTTGCTCGCTCGCTCCGCTCGCTCGTAAAAATCTCGTCCAACCTCACAACCGATCCGACACGTTCCCAAATTTGAAATATGTCGCCACCATATCGAATAATGAACGGAAGATGGATTGGATTTAGGTTATACTATAGCTTTCGTGCGAGCGCAGCGAACGAGAGACGCGTAAAGGTGTGTCACAAACCAAAGGTTTGGCACATACGAACATTGAAATATTCGCACCAGCCCGAGGAGCCGGAAGTCTTTATCCTATTGCCTTCTGACAAATGTTTACGGTTTACCAATAGTTTCACATAATTAGTACCGTTTCCTCATAGTACAGTGCAACGTGATGTCCGAAATGGCTGACAAAATTAGGTACAAGCACGAAATATATGCAAGACAATATATGGTATATGTATAGCTTGGAAATTGTGACCGTTGCTCGCTCGCTCCGCTCGCTCGTAAAAATCTAGTCCAACCTCACAACCGATCCGACACGTTCGCAAATTTGAAATATGTCGCCATCATATCGAATAATGAACGCAAGATGGATTGGTTTTAGGTTAGGCTATAGCTTTCGTGCGAGCGCAGCGAACGAGAGACGCGTAAAGGTGTGTCACAAACCATCGGTTTGGCACATACGAACATTGATATATTCGCACCAGCCCGAGGAGCCGGAAGTCTTTATCCTATTGCCTTCTGACAAATGTTTACGGTTTACCAATAGTTTCACATAATTAGTACCGTTTCCTCATAGTACAGTGCAACGTGATGTCCGAAATGGCTGACAAAATTAGGTACAAGCACGAAATATATGCAAGACAATATATGGTATATGTATAGCTTGGAAATTGTGACCGTTGCTCGCTCGCTCCGCTCGCTCGTAAAAATCTAGTCCAACCTCACAACCGATCCGACACGTTCGCAAATTTGAAATATGTCGCCATCATATCGAATAATGAACGCAAGATGGATTGGTTTTAGGTTAGGCTATAGCTTTCGTGCGAGCGCAGCGAACGAGAGACGCGTAAAGGTGTGTCACAAACCATCGGTTTGGCACATACGGACATTGATATATTCGCACCAGCCCGAGGAGCCGGAAGTCTTTATCCTATTGCCTTCTGACAAATGTTTACGGTTTACCAATAGTTTCACATAATTAGTACCGTTTCCTCATAGTACAGTGCAACGTGATGTCCGAAATGGCTGACAAAATTAGGTAATAACACGAAATATATGGAAGGCAATATAAGGTATATGTATAACTTGGAAATTGTGACCGTTGCTCGCTCGCTCCGCTCGCTCGTAAAAATCTAGTCCAACCCCACTACCGATCCGACACGTTCGCAAATTTGAAATATGTCGCCATCATATCGAAGAATGACGGAAGATGGATTGGTTTTAGGTTAGGCTATAGTTTTCGAGCGAGCGCAGCGAGCGAGCGACGCGTAAATGTGTGTCTCAAACCAACGGTTTGGCACATACGGACATTGATATATTCGCACCAGCCCGAGGAGCCGGAAGTCTTTATCCTATTGCCTTCTGACAAATGTTTACGGTTTACCAACAGTTTCACATAATTAGTACCGTTTCCTCATAGTACAGTGCAATGCGATGTCCGAAATGACAGACAAAATTAGGTAATAACACGAAATATATGGAAGGCAATATAAGGTATATGTATAGCTTGGAAATTGTGACCGTTGCTCGCTCGCTCCGCTCGCTCGTAAAAATCTAGTCCAACCTCACAACCGATCCCACACGTTCGCAAATTTGTAATATGTCGCCACCATATCGAATAATGAACGGAAGATGGATTGGTTTTAGGTTAGGCTATAGCTTTCGTGCGAGCGCAGCGAACGAGACACGCGTAAAGGTGTGTCACAAACCATCGGTTTGGCACATACGGACATTGATATATTCGCACCAGCCCGAGGAGCCGGAAGTCTTTATCCTATTGCCTTCTGACAAATGTTTACGGTTTACCAACAGTTTCACATAATTAGTACCGTTTCCTCATAGTACAGTGCAATGCGATGTCCGAAATGACAGACAAAATTAGGTAATAACACGAAATATATGGAAGGCAATATAAGGTGTATGTATAGGTTGGAAATTGTGATCGTTGCTCGCTCGCTCCGCTCGTTCGAAAAAATCTAGTCCAACCTCACAAGCGATCCGACACGTTCGCAAATTTGAAATATGTCGCCACCATATCCAATAATGAACGGAAGATGGAATGGTTTTAGGTTAGGCTATAGCTTTCGTGCGAGCGCAGCGAACGAGACACGCGTAAAGGTGTGTCACAAACCATCGGTTTGGCACATACGGACATTGATATATTCGCACCAGCCCGAGGAGCCGGAAGTCTTTATCCTATTGCCTTCTGACAAATGTTTACGGTTTACCAACAGTTTCACATAATTAGTACCGTTTCCTCATAGTACAGTGCAATGCGATGTCCGAAATGACAGACAAAATTAGGTAATAACACGAAATATATGGAAGGCAATATAAGGTGTATGTATAGGTTGGAAATTGTGATCGTTGCTCGCTCGCTCCGCTCGCTCGAAAAAATCGAGTCCAACCTCATAAGCGATCCGACACGTTCGCAAATTTGAAATATGTCGCCACCATATCCAATAATGAACGGAAGATGGATTGGTTTTAGGTTCGGCTATAGCTTTCGTGCGAGCGCGGCGAGCGAGAGACGCGTAAAGGTGTGTCACAAACCAACGGTTTGGCACATACGGACATTGAAATATTCGCACCAGTCCGAGGAGCCGGAAGTATTTATCCTATTGCCTACCGACACATGTTTACAGTTTATGAATAGTTTCACATAAATAGTACTATTTCCTCATAGTACAGTGCAATGTGATGTCCGAAATGGCTGACAAAATTAGGTAATAACACGAAATATATGGAAGGCAATATAAGGTATATGTATAGCTTGGAAATTGTGACCGTTTCTCGCTCGCTCCGCTCGCTCATAAAAATCTAGTCCAACCTCACAACCGATCCCACACGTTCGCAAATTTGAAATATGTCGCCACCATATCGAAGAATGACGGAAGATGGATTGGTTTTAGGTTAGGCTATAGTTTTCGAGCGAGCGCAGCGAGCGAGCGACGCCTAAATGTGTGTCTCAAACCAACGGTTTGGCACATACGGACATTGAAATATTCGCACCAGCCCGAGGAGCCGGAAGTATTTATCCTATTGCCTACCGACACATGTTTACAGTTTATGAATAGTTTCATATAAATAGTACTATTTCCACATAGTACAGTGCAATGTGATGTCCGAAATGGCTGACAAAATTAGGTACTAACACGAAATATATGCAAGGCAATATAAGGTATATGTATAGCTTGGAAATTGTGACCGTTGCTCGCTCGCTCCGCTCGCTCGTAAAAATCTCGTCCAACCTCACAACCGATCCGACACGATCCCAAATTTGAAATATGTCGCCACCATAACGAATAATGAACGGAAGATGGATTGGATTTAGGTTATACTATAGCTTTCGTGCGAGCGCAGCGAACGAGAGACGCGTAAAGGTGTGTCACAAACCAAAGGTTTGGCACATACGAACATTGAAATATTCGCACCAGCCCGAGGAGCCGGAAGTCTTTATCCTATTGCCTTCTGACAAATGTTTACGGTTTACCAATAGTTTCACATAATTAGTACCGTTTCCTCATAGTACAGTGCAACGTGATGTCCGAAATGGCTGACAAAATTAGGTACAAGCACGAAATATATGCAAGACAATATATGGTATATGTATAGCTTGGAAATTGTGACCGTTGCTCGCTCGCTCCGCTCGCTCGTAAAAATCTAGTCCAACCTCACAACCGATCCGACACGTTCGCAAATTTGAAATATGTCGCCATCATATCGAATAATGAACGCAAGATGGATTGGTTTTAGGTTAGGCTATAGCTTTCGTGCGAGCGCAGCGAACGAGAGACGCGTAAAGGTGTGTCACAAACCATCGGTTTGGCACATACGAACATTGATATATTCGCACCAGCCCGAGGAGCCGGAAGTCTTTATCCTATTGCCTTCTGACAAATGTTTACGGTTTACCAATAGTTTCACATAATTAGTACCGTTTCCTCATAGTACAGTGCAACGTGATGTCCGAAATGGCTGACAAAATTAGGTACAAGCACGAAATATATGCAAGACAATATATGGTATATGTATAGCTTGGAAATTGTGACCGTTGCTCGCTCGCTCCGCTCGCTCGTAAAAATCTAGTCCAACCTCACAACCGATCCCACACGTTCGCAAATTTGAAATATGTCGCCACCATATCGAATAATGAACGGAAAATGGATTGGTTTTAGGTTAGGCTATAGCTTTCGTGCGAGCGCAGCGAACGAGAGACGCGTAAAGGTGTGTCACAAACCATCGGTTTGGCACATACGGACATTGATATATTCGCACCAGCCCGAGGAGCCGGAAGTCTTTATCCTATTGCCTTCTGACAAATGTTTACGGTTTACCAATAGTTTCACATAATTAGTACCGTTTCCTCATAGTACAGTGCAACGTGATGTCCGAAATGGCTGACAAAATTAGGTACAAGCACGAAATATATGCAAGACAATATATGGTATATGTATAGCTTGGAAATTGTGACCGTTGCTCGCTCGCTCCGTTCGCTCGTAAAAATCTGGTCCAACCCCACAACCGATCCGACACGTTCGGAAATTTGAAATATGTCGCCATCATATCGAATAATGAACGCAAGATGGATTGGTTTTAGGTTAGGCTATAGCTTTCGTGCGAGCGCAGCGAACGAGAGACGCGTAAAGGTGTGTCACAAACCATCGGTTTGGCACATACGGACATTGATATATTCGCACCAGCCCGAGGAGCCGGAAGTCTTTATCCTATTGCCTTCTGACAAATGTTTACGGTTTACCAATAGTTTCACATAATTAGTACCGTTTCCTCATAGTACAGTGCAACGTGATGTCCGAAATGGCTGACAAAATTAGGTACAAGCACGAAATATATGCAAGACAATATATGGTATATGTATAGCTTGGAAATTGTGACCGTTGCTCGCTCGCTCCGCTCGCTCGTAAAAATCTAGTCCAACCTCACAACCGATCCGACACGTTCGCAAATTTGAAATATGTCGCCATCATATCGAATAATGAACGCAAGATGGATTGGTTTTAGGTTAGGCTATAGCTTTCGTGCGAGCGCAGCGAACGAGAGACGCGTAAAGGTGTGTCACAAACCATCGGTTTGGCACATACGGACATTGATATATTCGCACCAGCCCGAGGAGCCGGAAGTCTTTATCCTATTGCCTTCTGACAAATGTTTACGGTTTACCAATAGTTTCACATAATTAGTACCGTTTCCTCATAGTACAGTGCAACGTGATGTCCGAAATGGCTGACAAAATTAGGTACAAGCACGAAATATATGCAAGACAATATATGCTATATGTATAGCTTGGAAATTGTGACCGTTGCTCGCTCGCTCCGCTCGCTCGTAAAAATCTAGTCCAACCCCACAACCGATCCGACACGTTCGCAAATTTGAAATATGTCGCCATCATATCGAATAATGAACGCAAGATGGATTGGTTTTAGGTTAGGCTATAGTTTTCGAGCGAGCGCAGCGAGCGAGAGACGCGTATAGGTGTGTCATAAACCAACGGTTTGGCACATACGGACATTGAAATATTCACACCAGCCCGAGGAGCCGGAAGTATTTATCCTATTGCCTACCGACACATGTTTACAGTTTATGAATAGTTTCACATAAATAGTACTATTTCCTCATAGTACAGTGCAATGTGATGTCCGAAATGGCTGACAAAATTAGGTAATAACACGAAATATATGGAAGGCAATATAAGGTATATGTATAACTTGGAAATTGTGACCGTTGCTCGCTCGCTCCGCTCGCTCGTAAAAATCTAGTCCAACCCCACTACCGATCCGACACGTTCGCAAATTTGAAATATGTCGCCATCATATCGAAGAATGACGGAAGATGGATTGGTTTTAGGTTAGGCTATAGTTTTCGAGCGAGCGCAGCGAGCGAGCGACGCGTAAATGTGTGTCTCAAACCAACGGTTTGGCACATACGGACATTGATATATTCGCACCAGCCCGAGGAGCCGGAAGTCTTTATCCTATTGCCTTCTGACAAATGTTTACGGTTTACCAACAGTTTCACATAATTAGTAACGTTTCCTCATAGTACAGTGCAATGCGATGTCCGAAATGACAGACAAAATTAGGTAATAACACGAAATATGTGGAAGGCAATATAAGGTATATGTATAGCTTGGAAATTGTGACCGTTGCTCGCTCGCTCCGCTCGCTCGTAAAAATCTAGTCCAACCTCACAACCGATCCCACACGTTCGCAAATTTGTAATATGTCGCCACCATATCGAATAATGAACGGAAGATGGATTGGTTTTAGGTTAGGCTATAGCTTTCGTGCGAGCGCAGCGAACGAGACACGCGTAAAGGTGTGTCACAAACCATCGGTTTGGCACATACGGACATTGATATATTCGCACCAGCCCGAGGAGCCGGAAGTCTTTATCCTATTGCCTTCTGACAAATGTTTACGGTTTACCAACAGTTTCACATAATTAGTACCGTTTCCTCATAGTACAGTGCAATGCGATGTCCGAAATGACAGACAAAATTAGGTAATAACACGAAATATATGGAAGGCAATATAAGGTGTATGTATAGGTTGGAAATTGTGATCGTTGCTCGCTCGCTCCGCTCGTTCGAAAAAATCTAGTCCAACCTCACAAGCGATCCGACACGTTCGCAAATTTGAAATATGTCGCCACCATATCCAATAATGAACGGAAGATGGATTGGTTTTAGGTTAGGCTATAGCTTTCGTGCGAGCGCAGCGAACGAGACACGCGTAAAGGTGTGTCACAAACCATCGGTTTGGCACATACGGACATTGATATATTCGCACCAGCCCGAGGAGCCGGAAGTCTTTATCCTATTGCCTTCTGACAAATGTTTACGGTTTACCAACAGTTTCACATAATTAGTACCGTTTCCTCATAGTACAGTGCAATGCGATGTCCGAAATGACAGACAAAATTAGGTAATAACACGAAATATATGGAAGGCAATATAAGGTGTATGTATAGGTTGGAAATTGTGATCGTTGCTCGCTCGCTCCGCTCGCTCGAAAAAATCGAGTCCAACCTCATAAGCGATCCGACACGTTCGCAAATTTGAAATATGTCGCCACCATATCCAATAATGAACGGAAGATGGATTGGTTTTAGGTTCGGCTATAGCTTTCGTGCGAGCGCGGCGAGCGAGAGACGCGTAAAGGTGTGTCACAAACCAACGGTTTGGCACATACGGACATTGAAATATTCGCACCAGTCCGAGGAGCCGGAAGTATTTATCCTATTGCCTACCGACACATGTTTACAGTTTATGAATAGTTTCACATAAATAGTACTATTTCCTCATAGTACAGTGCAATGTGATGTCCGAAATGGCTGACAAAATTAGGTAATAACACGAAATATATGGAAGGCAATATAAGGTATATGTATAGCTTGGAAATTGTGACCGTTTCTCGCTCGCTCCGCTCGCTCATAAAAATCTAGTCCAACCTCACAACCGATCCCACACGTTCGCAAATTTGAAATATGTCGCCACCATATCGAATAATGAACGGAAGATGGATTGGTTTTAGGTTAGGCTATAGCTTTCGTGCGAGCGCAGCGAACGAGAGACGCGTAAAGTTGTGTCACAAACCATCGGTTTGGCACATACGGACATTGATATATTCGCACCAGCCCGAGTAGCCGGAAGTATTTATCCTATTTCCTACCGACACATGTTTACAGTTTATGAATAGTTTCACATAAATAGTACTATTTCCACATAGTACAGTGCAATGTGATGTCCGAAATGGCTGACAAAATTAGGTACTAACACGAAATATATGCAAGGCAATATAAGGTATATGTATAGCTTGGAAATTGTGACCGTTGCTCGCTCGCTCCGCTCGCTCGTAAAAATCTCGTCCAACCTCACAACCGATCCGACACGTTCCCAAATTTGAAATATGTCGCCACCATATCGAATAATGAACGGAAGATGGATTGGTTTTAGGTTAGGCTATAGCTTTCGTGCGAGCGCCGCGAGCGAGAGACGCGTAAATGTGTGTCACAAACCAACGGTTTGGCACATACGGACATTGAAATATTCGCACCTGCCCGAGGAGCCGGAAGTCTTTATCCTGTTGCCTTCTGACAAATGTTTACGGTTTACCAATAGTTTCACATAATTAGTACCGTTTCCTCATAGTACAGTGCAACGTGATGTCCGAAATGGCTGACAAAATTAGGTACAAGCACGAAATATATGCAAGACAATATATGGTATATGTATAGCTTGGAAATTGTGACCGTTGCTCGCTCGCTCCGCTCGCTCGTAAAAATCTAGTCCAACCTCACAACCGATCCGACACGTTCGCAAATTTGAAATATGTCGCCACCTTATCCAATAATGAACGGAAGATGGATTGGTTTTAGGTTAGGCTATAGCTTTCGTGCGAGCGCAGCGAGCGAGAGCCGCGTAAAGGTGTGTCACAAACCAACGGTTTGGCACATACGGACATTGAAATATTCGCACCAGCCCGAGGAGCCGAAAGTCTTTATCCTATTGCCTTCTGACAAATGTTTACGGTTTACCAACAGTTTCACATAATTAGTACCGTTTCCTCCTAGTACAGTGCAATGTGATGTCCGAAATGCCAGACAAAATTAGGTAATAACACGAAATATATGGAAGTCAATATAAGGTATATGTATAGCTTGGAAATTGTGACCGTTGCTCGCTCGCTCCGCTCGCTCGTAAAAATCTAGTCCAACCTCACAACCGATCCCACACGTTCGCAAATTTGAAATATGTCGCCACCATATCGAATAATGAACGCAAGATGGATTGGTTTTAGGTTAGGCTATAGTCTTCGAGCGAGCGCAGCGAGCGAGCGACGCGTAAATGTGTGTCACATACCAACGGTTTGGCACATACGGACATTGAAATATTCGCACCAGCCCGAGGAGCCGGAAGTATTTATCCTATTGCCTACCGACACATGTTTACAGTTTATGAATAGTTTCACATAAATAGTACTATTTCCACATAGTACAGTGCAATGTGATGTCCGAAATGGCTGACAAAATTAGGTAATAACACGAAATATATGGAAGGCAATATAAGGTATATGTATAGCTTGGAAATTGTGACAGTTGCTCGCTCGCTCCGCTCGCTCGTAAAAATCTCGTCCAACCTCACAACCGATCCGACACGTTCCCCAATTTGAAATATGTCGCCACCATATCGAATAATGAACGGAAGATGGATTGGATTTAGGTTATACTATAGCTTTCGTGCGAGCGCAGCGAACGAGAGACGCGTAAAGGTGTGTCACAAACCAAAGGTTTGGCACATACGAACATTGAAATATTCGCACCAGCCCGAGGAGCCGGAAGTCTTTATCCTATTGCTACTGACAAATGTTTACAGTTTACCAATAGTTTCACATAAATAGTACTATTTCCACATAGTACAGTGCAATGTGATGTCCGAAATGGCTGACAAAATCTGGTAATAACACGAAATATATGGAAGGCAATATAAGGTATATGTATAGCTTCGAAATTGTGACCGTTGCTCGCTCGCTCCGCTCGCTCGTAAAAATATAGTCCAACCTCACAAGCGATCCGACACGTTCGCAAATTTGAAATATGTCGCCACCATATCGAATAATGAACGGAGGATGGATTGGTTTTAGGTTAGGCTATAGTTTTCGAACGAGCGCAGCCAGCGAGAGACGCGTAAAGGTGTGTCATAAACCAACGGTTTGGCACATACGGACATTGAAATATTCGCACCAGCCCGAGGAGCCGGAAGTATTTATCCTATTGCCTACCGACACATGTTTACAGTTTATGAATAGTTTCACATAAATAGTACTATTTCCACATAGTACAGTGCAACGTGATGTCCGAAATGGCTGACACAATTAGGTACTAGCTCGAAATATATGCAAGGCAATATATGGTATATGTATAGCTTGGAAATTGTGACCATTGCTCGCTCGCTCCGCTCGCCCGCAAAAATCTAGTCCAACCTCACAAGCGATCCGACACGTTCGCAAATTTGAAATATGTCGCCACCATATCCAATAATGAACGGAAGATGGATTGGTTTTAGGTTAGGCTATAGCTTTCGTGCGAGCGCAGCGAGCGAGAGACGCGTAAAGGTGTGTCACAAACCAACGGTTTGGCACATACGGACATCGAAACATTCGCACCAGCCCGAGGAGCCGGAAGTCTTTATCCTATTGCCTACCGACACATGTTTACAGTTTATGAATAGTTTCACATAAATAGTACTATTTCCACATAGTACAATGCAATGTGATGTCCGAAATGGCTGACAAAATTAGGTACTAGCACGAAATATATGGAAGGCAATATAAGGTATATGTATAGCTTGGAAATTGTGACCGTTGCTCGCTCGCTCCGCTCGCTCGTAAAAATCTCGTCCAACCTCACAACCGATCCGACACGTTCCCAAATTTGAAATATGTCGCCACCATATCGAATAATGAACGGAAGATGGATTGGTTTTAGGTTAGGCTATAGGTTTCGTGCGAGCGCAGCGAGCCAGAGACGCGTAAATGTGTGTCACAAACCAACGGTTTGGCACATACGGATATTGAAATATTCGCACCAGCCCGAGGGGCCGGAAGTCTTTATCCTATTGCCTTCTGACAAATGTTTACGGTTTACCAACAGTTTCACATAATTAGTACCGTTTCCTCATAGTACAGTGCAACGTGATGTCCGAAATGGCTGACAAAATTAGGTACAAGCACGAAATATATGCAAGACAATATATGGTATATGTATAGCTTGGAAATTGTGACCGTTGCTCGCTCGCTCCGCTCGCTCGTAAAAATCTAGTCCAACCTCACAACCGATCCCACACGTTCGCAAATTTGAAATATGTCGCCACCATATCCAATAATGAACGGAAGATGGATTGGTTTTAGGTTAGGCTATAGCTTTCGTGCGAGCGCAGCGAGCGAGAGACGCGTAAAGGTGTGTCACAAACCAACGGTTTGGCACATACGGACATCGAAACATTCGCACCAGCCCGAGGAGCCGGAAGTCTTTATCCTATTGCCTACCGACACATGTTTACAGTTTATGAATAGTTTCACATAAATAGTACTATTTCCACATAGTACAATGCAATGTGATGTCCGAAATGGCTGACAAAATTAGGTACTAGCACGAAATATATGGAAGGCAATATAAGGTATATGTATAGCTTGGAAATTGTGACCGTTGCTCGCTCGCTCCGCTCGCTCGTAAAAATCTCGTCCAACCTCACAACCGATCCGACACGTTCCCAAATTTGTAATATGTCGCCACCATATCGAATAATGAACGGAAGATGGATTGGTTTTAGGTTAGGCTATAGTTTTCGAGCGAGCGCAGCGGGCCAGAGTCGCGTATCGGTGTGTCATAAACCAACGGTTTGGCACATACGGACATTGAAATATTCGCACCAGCCCGAGGAGCCGGATGTCTTTATCCTATTGCCTTCTGACAAATGTTTACGGTTTACCAAGAGTTTCACATAATTAGTACCGTTTCCTCATAGTACAGTGCAACGTGATGTCCGAAATGGCTGACAAAATTAGGTACAAGCACGAAATATATGCAAGACAATATATGGTATATGTATAGCTTGGAAATTGTGACCGTTGCTCGCTCGCTCCGCTCGCTCGTAAAAATCTAGTCCAACCTCACAACCGATCCCACACGTTCGCAAATTTGAAATATGTCGCCACCATATCGAATAATGAACGGAAGATGGATTGGTTTTAGGTTAGGCTATAGCTTTCGTGCGAGCGCAGCGAACGAGAGACGCGTAAAGGTGTGTCACAAACCATCGGTTTGGCACATACGGACATTGATATATTCGCACCAGCCCGAGGAGCCGGAAGTCTTTATCCTATTGCCTTCTGACAAATGTTTACGGTTTATCAATAGTCTCACATAATTAGTACCGTTTCCTCATAGTACAGTGCAACGTGATGTCCGAAATGGCTGACAAAATTAGGTACAAGCACGAAATATATGCAAGACAATATATGGTATATGTATAGATTGGAAATTGTGACCGTTGCTCGCTCGCTCCGCTCGCTCGTAAAAATCTAGTCCAACACCACAACCGATCCGACACGTTCGCAAATTTGAAATATGTCGCCATCATATCGAATAATGAACGCAAGATGGATTGGTTTTAGGTTTGGCTATAGTTTTCGAGCGAGCGCAGCGAGCCAGAGTCGCGTATCGGTGTGTCATAAACCAACGGTTTGGCACATACGGACATTGAAATATTCGCACCAGCCCGAGGAGCCGGAAGTATTTATCCTATTGCCTACTGACAAATGCTTACAGTTTATGAATAGTTTCACATAAATAGTACTAGTTCCACATATAACAGTGCAATGTGATGTCCAAAATGGCTGACAAAAGTAGGTAATAATAAGAAATATAAGCAAGGCAATATAAGGTATATGTATAGCTTGGAAATTGTGACCGTTGCTCGCTCGCTCCGCTCGCTCGCAAAAATCTCGTCCAACCTCACAACCGATCCGACACGTTCCCAAATTTGAAATATGTCGCCACCATATCGAATAATGAACGGAAGATGGATTGGTTTTAGGTTAGGCTATAGGTTTCGTGCGAGCGCAGCGAGCCAGAGACGCGTAAATGTGTGTCACAAACCAACGGTTTGGCACATACGGATATTGAAATATTCGCACCAGCCCGAGGGGCCGGAAGTCTTTATCCTATTGCCTTCTGACAAATGTTTACGGTTTACCAACAGTTTCACATAATTAGTACCGTTTCCTCATAGTACAGTGCAACGTGATGTCCGAAATGGCTGACAAAATTAGGTACAAGCACGAAATATATGCAAGACAATATATGGTATATGTATAGCTTGGAAATTGTGACCGTTGCTCGCTCGCTCCGCTCGCTCGTAAAAATCTAGTCCAACCTCACAACCGATCCCACACGTTCGCAAATTTGAAATATGTCGCCACCATATCCAATAATGAACGGAAGATGGATTGGTTTTAGGTTAGGCTATAGCTTTCGTGCGAGCGCAGCGAGCGAGAGACGCGTAAAGGTGTGTCACAAACCAATGGTTTGGCACATACGGACATCGAAACATTCGCACCAGCCCGAGGAGCCGGAAGTCTTTATCCTATTGCCTACCGACACATGTTTACAGTTTATGAATAGTTTCACATAAATAGTACTATTTCCACATAGTACAATGCAATGTGATGTCCGAAATGGCTGACAAAATTAGGTACTAGCACGAAATATATGGAAGGCAATATAAGGTATATGTATAGCTTGGAAATTGTGACCGTTGCTCGCTCGCTCCGCTCGCTCGTAAAAATCTCGTCCAACCTCACAACCGATCCGACACGTTCCCAAATTTGAAATATGTCGCCACCATATCGAATAATGAACGGAAGATGGATTGGTTTTAGGTTAGGCTATAGTTTTCGAGCGAGCGCAGCGGGCCAGAGTCGCGTATCGGTGTGTCATAAACCAACGGTTTGGCACATACGGACATTGAAATATTCGCACCAGCCCGAGGAGCCGGAAGTATTTATCCTATTGCCTACTGACAAATGCTTACAGTTTATGAATAGTTTCACATAAATAGTACTATTTCCACATATAACAGTGCAATGTGATGTCCAAAATGGCTGACAAAAGTAGGTAATAATAAGAAATATAAGCAAGGCAATATAAGGTATATGTATAGCTTGGAAATTGTGACCGTTGCTCGCTCGCTCCGCTCGCTCGTAAAAATCTCGTCCAACCTCACAACCGATCCCACACGTTCGCAAATTTGAAATATGTCGCCACCATATCGAATAATGAACGCAAGATGGATTGGTTTTAGGTTAGGCTATAGCTTTCGTGCGAGCGCTGCGAACGAGGGACGCGTAAAGGTGTGTCACAAACCATCGGTTTGGCACATACGGACATTGAAATATTCGCACCAGCCCGAGGGGCCGGAAGTCTTTATCCTATTGCCTTCTGACAAATGTTTACTGTTTACCAACAGTTTCACATAATTAGTACCGTTTCCTCATAGTACAGTGCAACGTGATGTCCGAAATGGCTGACAAAATTAGGTACAAGCACGAAATATATGCAAGACAATATATGGTATATGTATAGCTTGGAAATTGTGACCGTTGCTCGCTCGCTCCGCTCGCTCGTAAAAATCTAGTCCAACCTCACAACCGATCCCACACGTTCGCAAATTTGAAATATGTCGCCACCATATCGAATAATGAACGCAAGATGGATTGGTTTTAGGTTAGGCTATAGCTTTCGTGCGAGCGCAGCGAACGAGAGACGCGTAAAGGTGTGTCACAAACCATCGGTTTGGCACATACGGACATTGATATATTCGCACCAGCCCGAGGAGCCGGAAGTCTTTATCCTATTGCCTTCTGACAAATGTTTACGGTTTATCAATAGTCTCACATAATTAGTACCGTTTCCTCATAGTACAGTGCAACGTGATGTCCGAAATGGCTGACAAAATTAGGTACAAGCACGAAATATATGCAAGACAATATATGGTATATGTATAGATTGGAAATTGTGACCGTTGCTCGCTCGCTCCGCTCGCTCGTAAAAATCTAGTCCAACACCACAAGCGATCCGACACGTTCGCAAATTTGAAATATGTCGCCATCATATCGAATAATGAACGCAAGATGGATTGGTTTTAGGTTTGGCTATAGTTTTCGAGCGAGCGCAGCGAACCAGAGTCGCGTATCGGTGTGTCATAAACCAACGGTTTGGCACATACGGACATTGAAATATTCGCACCAGCCCGAGGAGCCGGAAGTATTTATCCTATTGCCTACTGACAAATGCTTACAGTTTATGAATAGTTTCACATAAATAGTACTATTTCCACATATAACAGTGCAATGTGATGTCCGAAATGGCTGACAAAATTAGGTAATAACACGACATATATGCAAGGCAATATAAGGTGTATGTATAGGTTGGAAATTGTGATCGTTGCTCGCTCGCTCCGCTCGCTCGTAAAAATCTCGTCCAACCTCACAACCGATCCGACACGTTCCCAAATTTGAAATATGTCGCCACCATATCGAATAATGAACGGAAGATGGATTGGTTTTAGGTTAGGCTATAGGTTTCGTGCGAGCGCAGCGAGCCAGAGACGCGTAAATGTGTGTCACAAACCAACGGTTTGGCACATACGGATATTGAAATATTCGCACCAGCCCGAGGGGCCGGAAGTCTTTATCCTATTGCCTTCTGACAAATGTTTACGGTTTACCAACAGTTTCACATAATTAGTACCGTTTCCTCATAGTACAGTGCAACGTGATGTCCGAAATGGCTGACAAAATTAGGTACAAGCACGAAATATATGCAAGACAATATATGGTATATGTATAGCTTGGAAATTGTGACCGTTGCTCGCTCGCTCCGCTCGCTCGTAAAAATCTAGTCCAACCTCACAACCGATCCCACACGTTCGCAAATTTGAAATATGTCGCCACCATATCCAATAATGAACGGAAGATGGATTGGTTTTAGGTTAGGCTATAGCTTTCGTGCGAGCGCAGCGAGCGAGAGACGCGTAAAGGTGTGTCACAAACCAACGGTTTGGCACATACGGACATCGAAACATTCGCACCAGCCCGAGGAGCCGGAAGTCTTTATCCTATTGCCTACCGACACATGTTTACAGTTTATGAATAGTTTCACATAAATAGTACTATTTCCACATAGTACAATGCAATGTGATGTCCGAAATGGCTGACAAAATTAGGTACTAGCACGAAATATATGGAAGGCAATATAAGGTATATGTATAGCTTGGAAATTGTGACCGTTGCTCGCTCGCTCCGCTCGCTCGTAAAAATCTCGTCCAACCTCACAACCGATCCGACACGTTCCCAAATTTGTAATATGTCGCCACCATATCGAATAATGAACGGAAGATGGATTGGTTTTAGGTTAGGCTATAGTTTTCGAGCGAGCGCAGCGGGCCAGAGTCGCGTATCGGTGTGTCATAAACCAACGGTTTGGCACATACGGACATTGAAATATTCGCACCAGCCCGAGGAGCCGGATGTCTTTATCCTATTGCCTTCTGACAAATGTTTACGGTTTACCAAGAGTTTCACATAATTAGTACCGTTTCCTCATAGTACAGTGCAACGTGATGTCCGAAATGGCTGACAAAATTAGGTACAAGCACGAAATATATGCAAGACAATATATGGTATATGTATAGCTTGGAAATTGTGACCGTTGCTCGCTCGCTCCGCTCGCTCGTAAAAATCTAGTCCAACCTCACAACCGATCCCACACGTTCGCAAATTTGAAATATGTCGCCACCATATCGAATAATGAACGGAAGATGGATTGGTTTTAGGTTAGGCTATAGCTTTCGTGCGAGCGCAGCGAACGAGAGACGCGTAAAGGTGTGTCACAAACCATCGGTTTGGCACATACGGACATTGATATATTCGCACCAGCCCGAGGAGCCGGAAGTCTTTATCCTATTGCCTTCTGACAAATGTTTACGGTTTATCAATAGTCTCACATAATTAGTACCGTTTCCTCATAGTACAGTGCAACGTGATGTCCGAAATGGCTGACAAAATTAGGTACAAGCACGAAATATATGCAAGACAATATATGGTATATGTATAGATTGGAAATTGTGACCGTTGCTCGCTCGCTCCGCTCGCTCGTAAAAATCTAGTCCAACACCACAACCGATCCGACACGTTCGCAAATTTGAAATATGTCGCCATCATATCGAATAATGAACGCAAGATGGATTGGTTTTAGGTTTGGCTATAGTTTTCGAGCGAGCGCAGCGAGCCAGAGTCGCGTATCGGTGTGTCATAAACCAACGGTTTGGCACATACGGACATTGAAATATTCGCACCAGCCCGAGGAGCCGGAAGTATTTATCCTATTGCCTACTGACAAATGCTTACAGTTTATGAATAGTTTCACATAAATAGTACTAGTTCCACATATAACAGTGCAATGTGATGTCCAAAATGGCTGACAAAAGTAGGTAATAATAAGAAATATAAGCAAGGCAATATAAGGTATATGTATAGCTTGGAAATTGTGACCGTTGCTCGCTCGCTCCGCTCGCTCGCAAAAATCTCGTCCAACCTCACAACCGATCCGACACGTTCCCAAATTTGAAATATGTCGCCACCATATCGAATAATGAACGGAAGATGGATTGGTTTTAGGTTAGGCTATAGGTTTCGTGCGAGCGCAGCGAGCCAGAGACGCGTAAATGTGTGTCACAAACCAACGGTTTGGCACATACGGATATTGAAATATTCGCACCAGCCCGAGGGGCCGGAAGTCTTTATCCTATTGCCTTCTGACAAATGTTTACGGTTTACCAACAGTTTCACATAATTAGTACCGTTTCCTCATAGTACAGTGCAACGTGATGTCCGAAATGGCTGACAAAATTAGGTACAAGCACGAAATATATGCAAGACAATATATGGTATATGTATAGCTTGGAAATTGTGACCGTTGCTCGCTCGCTCCGCTCGCTCGTAAAAATCTAGTCCAACCTCACAACCGATCCCACACGTTCGCAAATTTGAAATATGTCGCCACCATATCCAATAATGAACGGAAGATGGATTGGTTTTAGGTTAGGCTATAGCTTTCGTGCGAGCGCAGCGAGCGAGAGACGCGTAAAGGTGTGTCACAAACCAATGGTTTGGCACATACGGACATCGAAACATTCGCACCAGCCCGAGGAGCCGGAAGTCTTTATCCTATTGCCTACCGACACATGTTTACAGTTTATGAATAGTTTCACATAAATAGTACTATTTCCACATAGTACAATGCAATGTGATGTCCGAAATGGCTGACAAAATTAGGTACTAGCACGAAATATATGGAAGGCAATATAAGGTATATGTATAGCTTGGAAATTGTGACCGTTGCTCGCTCGCTCCGCTCGCTCGTAAAAATCTCGTCCAACCTCACAACCGATCCGACACGTTCCCAAATTTGAAATATGTCGCCACCATATCGAATAATGAACGGAAGATGGATTGGTTTTAGGTTAGGCTATAGTTTTCGAGCGAGCGCAGCGGGCCAGAGTCGCGTATCGGTGTGTCATAAACCAACGGTTTGGCACATACGGACATTGAAATATTCGCACCAGCCCGAGGAGCCGGAAGTATTTATCCTATTGCCTACTGACAAATGCTTACAGTTTATGAATAGTTTCACATAAATAGTACTATTTCCACATATAACAGTGCAATGTGATGTCCAAAATGGCTGACAAAAGTAGGTAATAATAAGAAATATAAGCAAGGCAATATAAGGTATATGTATAGCTTGGAAATTGTGACCGTTGCTCGCTCGCTCCGCTCGCTCGTAAAAATCTCGTCCAACCTCACAACCGATCCCACACGTTCGCAAATTTGAAATATGTCGCCACCATATCGAATAATGAACGCAAGATGGATTGGTTTTAGGTTAGGCTATAGCTTTCGTGCGAGCGCTGCGAACGAGGGACGCGTAAAGGTGTGTCACAAACCATCGGTTTGGCACATACGGACATTGAAATATTCGCACCAGCCCGAGGGGCCGGAAGTCTTTATCCTATTGCCTTCTGACAAATGTTTACTGTTTACCAACAGTTTCACATAATTAGTACCGTTTCCTCATAGTACAGTGCAACGTGATGTCCGAAATGGCTGACAAAATTAGGTACAAGCACGAAATATATGCAAGACAATATATGGTATATGTATAGCTTGGAAATTGTGACCGTTGCTCGCTCGCTCCGCTCGCTCGTAAAAATCTAGTCCAACCTCACAACCGATCCCACACGTTCGCAAATTTGAAATATGTCGCCACCATATCGAATAATGAACGCAAGATGGATTGGTTTTAGGTTAGGCTATAGCTTTCGTGCGAGCGCAGCGAACGAGAGACGCGTAAAGGTGTGTCACAAACCATCGGTTTGGCACATACGGACATTGATATATTCGCACCAGCCCGAGGAGCCGGAAGTCTTTATCCTATTGCCTTCTGACAAATGTTTACGGTTTATCAATAGTCTCACATAATTAGTACCGTTTCCTCATAGTACAGTGCAACGTGATGTCCGAAATGGCTGACAAAATTAGGTACAAGCACGAAATATATGCAAGACAATATATGGTATATGTATAGATTGGAAATTGTGACCGTTGCTCGCTCGCTCCGCTCGCTCGTAAAAATCTAGTCCAACACCACAACCGATCCGACACGTTCGCAAATTTGAAATATGTCGCCATCATATCGAATAATGAACGCAAGATGGATTGGTTTTAGGTTTGGCTATAGTTTTCGAGCGAGCGCAGCGAACCAGAGTCGCGTATCGGTGTGTCATAAACCAACGGTTTGGCACATACGGACATTGAAATATTCGCACCAGCCCGAGGAGCCGGAAGTATTTATCCTATTGCCTACTGACAAATGCTTACAGTTTATGAATAGTTTCACATAAATAGTACTATTTCCACATATAACAGTGCAATGTGATGTCCGAAATGGCTGACAAAATTAGGTAATAACACGACATATATGCAAGGCAATATAAGGTGTATGTATAGGTTGGAAATTGTGATCGTTGCTCGCTCGCTCCGCTCGCTCGAAAAAATCTAGTCCAACCTCACAACCGATCCGACACGTTCGCAAATTTGAAATATGTCGCCACCATATCGAATAATGAACGGAAGATAGATTGGTTTTAGGTTAGGCTATAGCTTTCGTGCGAGCGCAGCGAACGAGAGACGCGTAAAGGTGTGTCACAAACCATCGGTATGGCACATACGGACATTGATATATTCGCACCAGCCCGAGGAGCCGGAAGGCTTTATCCTATTGCCTCCTGACAAACGTTTACGGTTTACCAATAGTCTCACATAATTAGTATCGTTTCCTCATAGTACAGTGCAACGTGATGTCCGAAATGGCTGACAAAATTAGGTACAAGCACGAAATATATGCAAGGCAATATATGGTATATGTATAGCTTGGAAATTGTGACCGTTGTTCGCTCGCTCCGCTCGCTCGTAAAAATCTAGTCCAACCTCACAACCGATCCGACACGTTCGCAAATTTGAAATATGTCGCCATCATATCGAATAATGAACGCAAGATGGATTGGTTTTAGGTTAGGCTATAGTTTTCGAGCGAGCGCCGCGAGCGAGAGACGCGTAAAGGTGTGTCATAAACCAACGGTTTGGCACATACGGACATTGAAATATTCGCACCAGCCCGAGGAGCCGGAAGTATTTATCCTATTGCCTACCGACACATGTTTACAGTTTATGAATAGTTTCACATAAATAGTACTATTTCCACATAGTACAATGCAATGTGATGTCCGAAATGGCTGACAAAATTAGGTAATAACACGACATATATGCAAGGCAATATAAGGTATATGTATAGCTTGGAAAATGTGTCCGTTGCTCGCTCGCTCCGCTCGCTCGTAAAAATCTAGTCCAACCTCACAACCGATCCCACACGTTCGCAAATTTGAAATATGTCGCCACCATATCGAATAATGAACGGAAGATGGATTGGTTTTAGGTTAGGCTATAGCTTTCGTGCGAGCGCAGCGAACGAGGGACGCGTAAAGGTGTGTCACAAACCATCGGTTTGGCACATACGGACATTGAAATATTCACACCAGCCCGAGGACCCGGAAGTATTTATCCTATTGCCTACCGACACATGTTTACAGTTTATGAATAGTTTCACATAAATAGTACTATTTCCACATAGTACAATGCAATGTGATGTCCGAAATGGCTGACAAAATTAGGTAATAGCACGACATATATGCAAGGCAATATAAGGTGTATGTATAGGTTGGAAATTGTGACCGTTGCTCGCTCGCTCCGCTCGCTCGTAAAAATCTAGTCCAACCTCACAACCGATCCGACACGTTCCCAAATTTGAAATATGTCGCCACCATATCGAATAATGAACGGAAGATGGATTGGTTTTAGGTTAGGCTATAGGTTTCGTGCGAGCGCAGCGAGCCAGAGACGCGTAAATGTGTGTCACAAACCAACGGTTTGGCACATACGGATATTGAAATATTCGCACCAGCCCGAGGGGCCGGAAGTCTTTATCCTGTTGCCTTCTGACAAGTGTTTACGGTTTACCAACAGTTTCACATAATTAGTACCGTTTCCTCATAGTACAGTGCAACGTGATGTCCGAAATGGCTGACAAAATTAGGTACAAGCTCGAAATATATGCAAGACAATATATGGTATATGTATAGCTTGGAAATTGTGACCGTTGCTCGCTCGCTCCGCTCGCTCGTAAAAATCTAGTCCAACCTCACAAGCGATCCGACACGTTCGCAAATTTGGAATATGTCGCCACCATATCCAATAATGAACGGAAGATGGATTGGTTTTAGGTTAGGCTATAGCTTTCGTGCGAGCGCAGCGAGCGAGAGACGCGTAAAGGTGTGTCACAAACCAACGGTTTGGCACATACGGACATCGAAACATTCGCACCAGCCCGAGGAGCCGGAAGTCTTTATCCTATTGCCTACCGACACATGTTTACAGTTTATGAATAGTTTCACATAAATAGTACTATTTCCACATAGTACAATGCAATGTGATGTCCGAAATGGCTGACAAAATTAGGTAATAACACGACATATATGCAAGGCAATATAAGGTGTATGTATAGGTTGGAAATTGAGATCGTTGCTCGCTCGCTCCGCTCGCTCGAAAAAATCTAGTCCAACCTCACAACCGATCCGACACGTTCGCAAATTTGAAATATGTCGCCACCATATCGAATAATGAACGGAAGATGGATTGGTTTTAGGTTAGGCTATAGCTTTCTTGCGAGCGCAGCGAACGAGAGACGCGTAAAGGTGTGTCACAAACCATCGGTTTGGCACATACGGACATTGATATATTCGCACCAGCCCGAGGAGCCGGAAGTCTTTATCCTATTGCCTACCGACACATGTTTACAGTTTATGAATAGTTTCACATAAATAGTACTATTTCCTCATAGTACAGTGCAACGTGATGTCCGAAATGGCTGACAAAATTAGGTACAAGCACGAAATATATGCAAGACAGTATATGGTATATGTATAGCTTGGAAATTGTGACCGTTGCTCGCTCGCTCCGCTCGCTCGTAAAAATCTAGTCCAACCTCACAACCGACCCCACACGTTCGCAAATTTGAAATATGTCGCCACCATATCGAATAATGAACGGAAGATGGATTGGTTTTAGGTTAGGCTATAGCTTTCGTGCGAGCGCAGCGAACGAGAGACGCGTAAAGGTGTGTCACAAACCATCGGTTTGGCACATACGGACATTGATATATTCGCACCAGCCCGAGGAGCCGGAAGGCTTTATCCTATTGCCTTCTGACAAATGTTTACGGTTTACCAATAGTCTCACATAATTAGTATCGTTTCCACATAGTACAATGCAATGTGATGTCCGAAATGGCTGACAAAATTAGGTAATAACACGACATATATGCAAGGCAATATAAGGTATATGTATAGCTTGGAAATTGTGACCGTTGCTCGCTCGCTCCGCTCGCTCGTAAAAATCTAGTCCAACCTCACAACCGATCCCACACGTTCGCAAATTTGAAATATGTCGCCACCATATCGAATAATGAACGCAAGATGGATTGGTTTTAGGTTAGGCTATAGCTTTCGTGCGAGCGCTGCGAACGAGGGACGCGTAAAGGTGTGTCACAAACCATCGGTTTGGCACATACGGACATTGAAATATTCGCACCAGCCCGAGGTCCCGGAAGTATTGATCCTATTGCCTACCGACACATGTTTACAGTTTATGAATAGTTTCACATAAATAGTACTATTTCCACATAGTACAATGCAATGTGATGTCCGAAATGGCTGACAAAATTAGGTAATAACACGACATATATGCAAGGCAATATAAGGTATATGTATAGCTTGGAAATTGTGACCGTTGCTCGCTCGCTCCGCTCGCTCGTAAAAATCTAGTCCAACCTCACAACCGATCCCACACGTTCGCAAATTTGAAATATGTCGCCACCATATCGAATAATGAACGGAAGATGGATTGGTTTTAGGTTAGGCTATAGCTTTCGTGCGAGCGCAGCGAACGAGGGACGCGTAAAGGTGTGTCACAAACCATCGCTTTGGCACATACGAACATTGAAATATTCGCACCAGCCCGAGGACCCGGAAGTATTTATCCTATTGCCTACCGACACATGTTTACAGTTTATGAATAGTTTCACATAAATAGTACTATTTCCACATAGTACAATGCAATGTGATGTCCGAAATGGCTGACAAAATTAGGTAATAGCACGACATATATGCAAGGCAATATAAGGTGTATGTATAGGTTGGAAATTGTGACCGTTGCTCGCTCGCTCCGCTCGCTCGTAAAAATCTAGTCCAACCTCACAACCGATCCCACACGTTCGCAAATTTGAAATATGTCGCCACCATATCGAATAATGAACGGAAGATAGATTGGTTTTAGGTTAGGCTATAGCTTTCGTGCGAGCGCAGCGAACGAGAGACGCGTAAAGGTGTGTCACAAACCATCGGTATGGCACATACGGACATTGATATATTCGCACCAGCCCGAGGAGCCGGAAGGCTTTATCCTATTGCCTCCTGACAAACGTTTACGGTTTACCAATAGTCTCACATAATTAGTATCGTTTCCTCATAGTACAGTGCAACGTGATGTCCGAAATGGCTGACAAAATTAGGTACAAGCACGAAATATATGCAAGGCAATATATGGTATATGTATAGCTTGGAAATTGTGACCGTTGTTCGCTCGCTCCGCTCGCTCGTAAAAATCTAGTCCAACCTCACAACCGATCCGACACGTTCGCAAATTTGAAATATGTCGCCATCATATCGAATAATGAACGCAAGATGGATTGGTTTTAGGTTAGGCTATAGTTTTCGAGCGAGCGCCGCGAGCGAGAGACGCGTAAAGGTGTGTCACAAACCAACGGTTTGGCACATACGGACATCGAAACATTCGCACCAGCCCGAGGAGCCGGAAGTCTTTATCCTATTGCCTACCGACACATGTTTACAGTTTATGAATAGTTTCACATAAATAGTACTATTTCCACATAGTACAATGCAATGTGATGTCCGAAATGGCTGACAAAATTAGGTAATAACACGACATATATGCAAGGCAATATAAGGTGTATGTATAGGTTGGAAATTGAGATCGTTGCTCGCTCGCTCCGCTCGCTCGAAAAAATCTAGTCCAACCTCACAACCGATCCGACACGTTCGCAAATTTGAAATATGTCGCCACCATATCGAATAATGAACGGAAGATGGATTGGTTTTAGGTTAGGCTATAGCTTTCTTGCGAGCGCAGCGAACGAGAGACGCGTAAAGGTGTGTCACAAACCATCGGTTTGGCACATACGGACATTGATATATTCGCACCAGCCCGAGGAGCCGGAAGTCTTTATCCTATTGCCTACCGACACATGTTTACAGTTTATGAATAGTTTCACATAAATAGTACTATTTCCTCATAGTACAGTGCAACGTGATGTCCGAAATGGCTGACAAAATTAGGTACAAGCACGAAATATATGCAAGACAGTATATGGTATATGTATAGCTTGGAAATTGTGACCGTTGCTCGCTCGCTCCGCTCGCTCGTAAAAATCTAGTCCAACCTCACAACCGACCCCACACGTTCGCAAATTTGAAATATGTCGCCACCATATCGAATAATGAACGGAAGATGGATTGGTTTTAGGTTAGGCTATAGCTTTCGTGCGAGCGCAGCGAACGAGAGACGCGTAAAGGTGTGTCACAAACCATCGGTTTGGCACATACGGACATTGATATATTCGCACCAGCCCGAGGAGCCGGAAGGCTTTATCCTATTGCCTTCTGACAAATGTTTACGGTTTACCAATAGTCTCACATAATTAGTATCGTTTCCACATAGTACAATGCAATGTGATGTCCGAAATGGCTGACAAAATTAGGTAATAACACGACATATATGCAAGGCAATATAAGGTATATGTATAGCTTGGAAATTGTGACCGTTGCTCGCTCGCTCCGCTCGCTCGTAAAAATCTAGTCCAACCTCACAACCGATCCCACACGTTCGCAAATTTGAAATATGTCGCCACCATATCGAATAATGAACGCAAGATGGATTGGTTTTAGGTTAGGCTATAGCTTTCGTGCGAGCGCTGCGAACGAGGGACGCGTAAAGGTGTGTCACAAACCATCGGTTTGGCACATACGGACATTGAAATATTCGCACCAGCCCGAGGTCCCGGAAGTATTGATCCTATTGCCTACCGACACATGTTTACAGTTTATGAATAGTTTCACATAAATAGTACTATTTCCACATAGTACAATGCAATGTGATGTCCGAAATGGCTGACAAAATTAGGTAATAACACGACATATATGCAAGGCAATATAAGGTATATGTATAGCTTGGAAATTGTGACCGTTGCTCGCTCGCTCCGCTCGCTCGTAAAAATCTAGTCCAACCTCACAACCGATCCCACACGTTCGCAAATTTGAAATATGTCGCCACCATATCGAATAATGAACGGAAGATGGATTGGTTTTAGGTTAGGCTATAGCTTTCGTGCGAGCGCAGCGAACGAGGGACGCGTAAAGGTGTGTCACAAACCATCGCTTTGGCACATACGAACATTGAAATATTCGCACCAGCCCGAGGACCCGGAAGTATTTATCCTATTGCCTACCGACACATGTTTACAGTTTATGAATAGTTTCACATAAATAGTACTATTTCCACATAGTACAATGCAATGTGATGTCCGAAATGGCTGACAAAATTAGGTAATAGCACGACATATATGCAAGGCAATATAAGGTGTATGTATAGGTTGGAATTTGTGATCGTTGCTCGCTCGCTCCGCTCGCTCGAAAAAATCTAGTCCAACCTCACAACCGATCCGACACGTTCGCAAATTTGAAATATGTCGCCACCATATCGAATAATGAAGGGAAGATGGATTGGTTTTAGGTTAGGCTATAGCTTTCGTGCGAGCGCAGCGAACGAGAGACGCGTAAAGGTGTGTCACAAACCATCGGTTTGGCACATACGGACATTGATATATTCGCACCAGTCCGAGGAGCCTGAAGTCTTTATCCTATTGCCTTCTGACAAATGTTTACGGTTTACCAATAGATTCACATAATTAGTACCGTTTCCTCATAGTACAGTGCAACGAGATGTCCGAAATGGCTGACAAAATTAGGTACAAGCACGAAATATATGCAAGACAATATATGGTATATGTATAGCTTGGAAATTGTGACCGTTGCTCGCTCGCTCCGCTCGCTCGTAAAGATCTAGTCCAACCCCACAACCGATCCGACACGTTCGCAAATTTGAAATATGTCGCCATCATATCGAATAATGAACGCAAGATGGATTGGTTTTAGGTTAGGCTATAGTTTTCGAGCGAGCGCAGCGAGCGAGAGACGCGTATAGGTGTGTCATAAACCAACGGTTTGGCACATACGGACATTGAAATATTCGCACCAGCCCGAGGAGCCGGAAGTATTTATCCTATTGCCTACCGACACATGTTTACAGTTTATGAATAGTTTCACATAAATAGTACTATTTCCTCATAGTACAGTGCAATGTGATGTCCGAAATGGCTGACAAAATTAGGTAATAACACGAAATATATGGAAGGCAATATAAGGTATATGTATAGCTTGGAAATTGTGACCGTTGCTCGCTCGCTCCGCTCGCTCGTAAAAATCTAGTCCAACCTCACAACCGATCCCACACGTTCGCAAATTTGAAATATGTCGCCACCATATCGAATAATGAACGCAAGATGGATTGGTTTTAGGTTAGGCTATAGCTTTCGTGCGAGCGCTGCGAACGAGGGACGCGTAAAGGTGTGTCACAAACCATCGGTTTGGCACATACGGACATTGAAATATTCGCACCAGCCCGAGGTCCCGGAAGTATTTATCCTATTGCCTACCGACACATGTTTACAGTTTATGAATAGTTTCACATAAATAGTACTATTTCCACATAGTACAATGCAATGTGATGTCCGAAATGGCTGACAAAATTAGGTAATAACACGACATATATGCAAGGCAATATAAGGTATATGTATAGCTTGGAAATTGTGACCGTTGCTCGCTCGCTCCGCTCGCTCGTAAAAATCTAGTCCAACCCCACAACCGATCCCACACGTTCGCAAATTTGAAATATGTCGCCACCATATCGAATAATGAACGGAAGATGGATTGGTTTTAGGTTAGGCTATAGCTTTCGTGCGAGCGCAGCGAACGAGGGACGCGTAAAGGTGTGTCACAAACCATCGGTTTGCACATACGGACATTGAAATATTCGCACCAGCCCGAGGAGCCGGAAGTATTTATCCTATTGCCTACCGACACATGTTTACAGTTTATGAATAGTTTCACATAAATAGTACTATTTCCTCATAGTACAGTGCAATGTGATGTCCGAAATGGCTGACACAATTAGGTACTAGCTCGAAATATATGCAAGGCAATATATGGTATATGTATAGCTTGGAAATTGTGACCATTGCTCGCTCGCTCCGCTCGCCCGCAAAAATCTAGTCCAACCTCACAAGCGATCCGACACGTTCGCAAATTTGAAATATGTCGCCACCATATCCAATAATGAACGGAAGATGGATTAGTTTTAGGTTAGGCTATAGCTTTCGTGCGAGTGCAGCGAGCGAGAGACGCGTAAATGTGTGTCACAAACCAACGGTTTGGCACATACGGATATAGAAATATTCGCACCAGCCCGAGGGGCCGGAAGTCTTTATCCTATTGCCTTCTGACAAATGTTTACGGTTTACCAATAGTTTCACATAATTAGTACCGTTTCCTCATGGTACAGAGCAATGTGATGTCCGAAATCGCTGACAAAATTAGGTACTAGCACGAAATATATGGAAGGCAATATAAGGTATATGTATAGCTTGGAAATTGTGACCGTTGCTCGCTCGCTCCGCTCGCTCGTAAAAATGTAGTCCAACCTCACAACCGATCCCACACGTTCGCAAATTTGAAGTATGTCGCCACCATATCGAATAATGAACGGAAGATGGATTGGTTTTAGGTTAGGCTATAGTTTTCGAACGAGCGCAGCGAGCGAGAGACGCGTAAAGGTGTGTCATAAACCAACGGTTTCGCACATACGGACATTGAAATATTCGCACCAGCCCGAGGAGCCGGAAGTATTTATCCTATTGCCTACTGACAAATGCTTACAGTTTATGAATAGTTTCACATAATTAGTACCGTTTCCTCATAGTACAGTGCAACGTGATGTCCGAAATGGCTGACAAAATTAGGTACAAGCACGAAATATATGCAAGACAATATATGGTATATGTATAGCTTGGAAATTGTGACCGTTGCTCGCTCGCTCCGCTCGCTCGTAAAAATCTAGTCCAACCTCACAACCGATCCCACACGTTCGCAAATTTGAAATATGTCGCCACCATATCGAATAATGAACGGAAGATGGATTGGTTTTAGGTTAGGCTATAGCTTTCGTGCGAGCGCAGCGAACGAGAGACGCGTAAAGGTGTGTCACAAACCATCGGTTTGGCACATACGGACATTGATATATTCGCACCAGTCCGAGGAGCCGGAAGTCTTTATCCTATTGCCTTCTGACAAATGTTTACGGTTTATCAATAGTCTCACATAATTAGTACCGTTTCCTCATAGTACAGTGCAACGTGATGTCCGAAATGGCTGACAAAATTAGGTACAAGCACGAAATATATGCAAGACAATATATGGTATATGTATAGATTGGAAATTGTGACCGTTGCTCGCTCGCTCCGCTCGCTCGTAAAAATCTAGTCCAACACCACAACCGATCCGACACGTTCGCAAATTTGAAATATGTCGCCATCATATCGAATAATGAACGCAAGATGGATTGGTTTTAGGTTTGGCTATAGTTTTCGAGCGAGCGCAGCGAGCCAGAGTCGCGTATCGGTGTGTCATAAACCAACGGTTTGGCACATACGGACATTGAAATATTCGCACCAGCCCGAGGAGCCGGAAGTATTTATCCTATTGCCTACCGACACATGTTTACAGTTTATGAATAGTTTCACATAAATAGTACTATTTCCACATAGTACAATGCAATGTGATGTCCGAAATGGCTGACAAAATTAGGTAATAACACGACATATATGCAAGGCAATATAAGGTGTATGTATAGGATGGAAATTGTGATCGTTGCTCGCTCGCTCCGCTCGCTCGAAAAAATCTAGTCCAACCTCACAACCGATCCGACACGTTCGCAAATTTGAAATATGTCGCCACCATATCGAATAATGAACGGAAGATGGATTGGTTTTAGGTTAGGCTATAGCTTTCGTGCGAGCGCAGCGAACGAGAGACGCGTAAAGGTGTGTCACAAACCATCGGTTTGGCACATACGGACATTGATATATTCGCACCAGCCCGAGGAGCCGGAAGGCTTTATCCTATTGCCTTCTGACAAATGTTTACGGTTTACCAATAGTCTCACATAATTAGTATCGTTTCCTCATAGTACAGTGCAACGTGATGTCCGAAATGGCTGACAAAATTAGGTACAAGCACGAAATATATGCAAGGCAATATATGGTATATGTATAGCTTGGAAATTGTGACCGTTGCTCGCTCGCTCCGCTCGCTCGTAAAAATCTAGTCCAACGTCACAACCGATCCCACACGTTCGCAAATTTGAAATATGTCGCCACCATATCGAATAATGAACGGAAGATGGATTGGTTTTAGGTTAGGCTATAGCTTTCGTGCGAGCGCAGCGAACGAGAGACGCGTAAAGGTGTGTCACAAACCATCGGTTTGGCACATACGGACATTGATATATTCGCACCAGCCCGAGGAGCCGGAAGGCTTTATCCTATTGCCTTCTGACAAATGTTTACGGTTTACCAATAGTCTCACATAATTAGTATCGTTTCCACATAGTACAATGCAATGTGATGTCCGAAATGGCTGACAAAATTAGGTAATAACACGACATATATGCAAGGCAATATAAGGCATATGTATAGCTTGGAAATTGTGACCGTTGCTCGCTCGCTCCGCTCGCTCGTAAAAATCTAGTCCAACCTCACAACCGATCCCACACGTTCGCAAATTTGAAATATGTCGCCACCATATCGAATAATGAACGGAAGATGGATTGGTTTTAGGTTAGGCTGTAGCTTTCGTGCGAGCGCAGCGAACGAGGGACGCGTAAAGGTGTGTCACAAACCATCGGTTTGGCACATACGGACATTGAAATATTCGCACCAGCCCGAGGACCCGGAAGTATTTATCCTATTGCCTACCGACACATGTTTACAGTTTATGAATAGTTTCACATAAATAGTACTATTTCCACATAGTACAAAGCAATGTGATGTCCGAAATGCCTGACAAAATTAGGTAATAGCACGACATATATGCAAGGCAATATAAGGTGTATGTATAGGTTGGAATTTGTGATCGTTGCTCGCTCGCTCCGCTCGCTCGAAAAAATCTAGTCCAACCTCACAACCGATCCGACACGTTCGCAAATTTGAAATATGTCGCCACCATATCGAATAATGAACGGAAGATGGATTGGTTTTAGGTTAGGCTATAGCTTTCGTGCGAGCGCAGCGAACGAGAGACGCGTAAAGGTGTGTCACAAACCATCGGTTTGGCACATACGGACATTGATATATTCGCACCAGCCCGAGGAGCCGGAAGGCTTTATCCTATTGCCTTCTGACAAATGTTTACGGTTTACCAATAGTCTCACATAATTAGTATCGTTTCCTCATAGTACAGTGCAACGTGATGTCCGAAATGGCTGACAAAATTAGGTACAAGCACGAAATATATGCAAGGCAATATATGGTATATGTATAGCTTGGAAATTGTGACCGTTGCTCGCTCGCTCCGCTCGCTCGTAAAAATCTTGTCCAACCTCACAACCGATCCGACACGTTCGCAAATTTGAAACATGTCGCCATCATATCGAATAATGAACGCAAGATGGATTGGTTTTAGGTTAGGCTATTGTTTTCGAGCGAGCGCCGCGAGCGAGAGACGCGTCAAGGTGTGTCATAAACCAACGGTTTGGCACATACGGACATTGAAATATTCGCACCAGCCCGAGGAGCCGGAAGTATTTATCCTATTGCCTACCGACACATGTTTACAGTTTATGAATAGTTTCACATAAATAGTACTATTTCCACATAGTACAATGCAATGTGATGTCCGAAATGGCTGACAAAATTAGGTAATAACACGACATATATGCAAGGCAATATAAGGTATATGTATAGCTTGGAAATTGTGACCGTTGCTCGCTCGCTCCGCTCGCTCGTAAAAATCTAGTCCAACCTCACAACCGATCCCACACGTTCGCAAATTTGAAATATGTCGCCACCATATCGAATAATGAACGGAAGATGGATTGGTTTTAGGTTAGGCTATAGCTTTCGTGCGAGCGCAGCGAACGAGGGACGCGTAAAGGTGTGTCACAAACCATCGGTTTGGCACATACGAACATTGAAATATTCGCACCAGCCCGAGGACCCGGAAGTATTTATCCTATTGCCTACCGACACATGTTTACAGTTTATGAATAGTTTCACATAAATAGTACTATTTCCACATAGTACAATGCAATGTGATGTCCGAAATGGCTGACAAAATTAGGTAATAGCACGACATATATGCAAGGCAATATAAGGTGTATGTATAGGTTGGAATTTGTGATCGTTGCTCGCTCGCTCCGCTCGCTCGAAAAAATCTAGTCCAACCTCACAACCGATCCGACACGTTCGCAAATTTGAAATATGTCGCCACCATATCGAATAATGAAGGGAAGATGGATTGGTTTTAGGTTAGGCTATAGCTTTCGTGCGAGCGCAGCGAACGAGAGACGCGTAAAGGTGTGTCACAAACCATCGGTTTGGCACATACGGACATTGATATATTCGCACCAGTCCGAGGAGCCTGAAGTCTTTATCCTATTGCCTTCTGACAAATGTTTACGGTTTACCAATAGATTCACATAATTAGTACCGTTTCCTCATAGTACAGTGCAACGAGATGTCCGAAATGGCTGACAAAATTAGGTACAAGCACGAAATATATGCAAGACAATATATGGTATATGTATAGCTTGGAAATTGTGACCGTTGCTCGCTCGCTCCGCTCGCTCGTAAAGATCTAGTCCAACCCCACAACCGATCCGACACGTTCGCAAATTTGAAATATGTCGCCACCATATCGAATAATGAACGGAAGATGGATTGGTTTTAGGTTAGGCTATAGCTTTCGTGCGAGCGCAGCGAACGAGAGACGCGTAAAGGTGTGTCACAAACCATCGGTTTGGCACATACGGACATTGATATATTCGCACCAGCCCGAGGAGCCGGAAGGCTTTATCCTATTGCCTTCTGACAAATGTTTACGGTTTACCAATAGTCTCACATAATTAGTATCGTTTCCACATAGTACAATGCAATGTGATGTCCGAAATGGCTGACAAAATTAGGTAATAACACGACATATATGCAAGGCAATATAAGGTATATGTATAGCTTGGAAATTGTGACCGTTGCTCGCTCGCTCCGCTCGCTCGTAAAAATCTAGTCCAACCTCACAACCGATCCCACACGTTCGCAAATTTGAAATATGTCGCCACCATATCGAATAATGAACGGAAGATGGATTGGTTTTAGGTTAGGCTGTAGCTTTCGTGCGAGCGCAGCGAACGAGGGACGCGTAAAGGTGTGTCACAAACCATCGGTTTGGCACATACGGACATTGAAATATTCGCACCAGCCCGAGGACCCGGAAGTATTTATCCTATTGCCTACCGACACATGTTTACAGTTTATGAATAGTTTCACATAAATAGTACTATTTCCACATAGTACAAAGCAATGTGATGTCCGAAATGCCTGACAAAATTAGGTAATAGCACGACATATATGCAAGGCAATATAAGGTGTATGTATAGGTTGGAATTTGTGATCGTTGCTCGCTCGCTCCGCTCGCTCGAAAAAATCTAGTCTAACCTCACAACCGATCCGACACGTTCGCAAATTTGAAATATGTCGCCACCATATCGAATAATGAACGGAAGATGGATTGGTTTTAGGTTAGGCTATAGCTTTCGTGCGAGCGCAGCGAACGAGAGACGCGTAAAGGTGTGTCACAAACCATCGGTTTGGCACATACGGACATTGATATATTCGCACCAGCCCGAGGAGCCGGAAGGCTTGATCCTATTGCCTTCTGACAAATGTTTACGGTTTACCAATAGTCTCACATAATTAGTATCGTTTCCTCATAGTACAGTGCAACGTGATGTCCGAAATGGCTGACAAAATTAGGTACAAGCACGAAATATATGCAAGGCAATATATGGTATATGTATAGCTTGGAAATTGTGACCGTTGCTCGCTCGCTCCGCTCGCTCGTAAAAATCTAGTCCAACCTCACAACCGATCCGACACGTTCGCAAATTTGAAATATGTCGCCATCATATCGAATAATGAACGCAAGATGGATTGGTTTTAGGTTAGGCTATTGTTTTCGAGCGAGCGCCGCGAGCGAGAGACGCGTCAAGGTGTGTCATAAACCAACGGTTTGGCACATACGGACATTGAAATATTCGCACCAGCCCGAGGAGCCGGAAGTATTTATCCTATTGCCTACCGACACATGTTTACAGTTTATGAATAGTTTCACATAAATAGTACTATTTCCACATAGTACAATGCAATGTGATGTCCGAAATGGCTGACAAAATTAGGTAATAACACGACATATATGCAAGGCAATATAAGGTATATGTATAGCTTGGAAATTGTGACCGTTGCTCGCTCGCTCCGCTCGCTCGTAAAAATCTAGTCCAACCTCACAACCGATCCCACACGTTCGCAAATTTGAAATATGTCGCCACCATATCGAATAATGAACGGAAGATGGATTGGTTTTAGGTTAGGCTATAGCTTTCGTGCGAGCGCAGCGAACGAGGGACGCGTAAAGGTGTGTCACAAACCATCGGTTTGGCACATACGAACATTGAAATATTCGCACCAGCCCGAGGACCCGGAAGTATTTATCCTATTGCCTACCGACACATGTTTACAGTTTATGAATAGTTTCACATAAATAGTACTATTTCCACATAGTACAATGCAATGTGATGTCCGAAATGGCTGACAAAATTAGGTAATAGCACGACATATATGCAAGGCAATATAAGGTGTATGTATAGGTTGGAATTTGTGATCGTTGCTCGCTCGCTCCGCTCGCTCGAAAAAATCTAGTCCAACCTCACAACCGATCCGACACGTTCGCAAATTTGAAATATGTCGCCACCATATCGAATAATGAAGGGAAGATGGATTGGTTTTAGGTTAGGCTATAGCTTTCGTGCGAGCGCAGCGAACGAGAGACGCGTAAAGGTGTGTCACAAACCATCGGTTTGGCACATACGGACATTGATATATTCGCACCAGTCCGAGGAGCCTGAAGTCTTTATCCTATTGCCTTCTGACAAATGTTTACGGTTTACCAATAGATTCACATAATTAGTACCGTTTCCTCATAGTACAGTGCAACGAGATGTCCGAAATGGCTGACAAAATTAGGTACAAGCACGAAATATATGCAAGACAATATATGGTATATGTATAGCTTGGAAATTGTGACCGTTGCTCGCTCGCTCCGCTCGCTCGTAAAGATCTAGTCCAACCCCACAACCGATCCGACACGTTCGCAAATTTGAAATATGTCGCCATCATATCGAATAATGAACGCAAGGTGGATTGGTTTTAGGTTAGGCTATAGTTTTCGAGCGAGCGCAGCGAGCGAGAGACGCGTATAGGTGTGTCATAAACCAACGGTTTGGCACATACGGACATTGAAATATTCGCACCAGCCCGAGGAGCCGGAAGTATTTATCCTATTGCCTACCGACACATGTTTACAGTTTATGAATAGTTTCACATAAATAGTACTATTTCCTCATAGTACAGTGCAATGTGATGTCCGAAATGGCTGACAAAATTAGGTAATAACACGAAATATATGGAAGGCAATATAAGGTATATGTATAGCTTGGAAATTGTGACCGTTGCTCGCTCGCTCCGCTCGCTCGTAAAAATCTAGTCCAACCTCACAACCGATCCCACACGTTCGCAAATTTGAAATATGTCGCCACCATATCGAATAATGAACGCAAGATGGATTGGTTTTAGGTTAGGCTATAGCTTTCGTGCGAGCGCTGCGAACGAGGGACGCGTAAAGGTGTGTCACAAACCATCGGTTTGGCACATACGGACATTGAAATATTCGCACCAGCCCGAGGTCCCGGAAGTATTTATCCTATTGCCTACCGACACATGTTTACAGTTTATGAATAGTTTCACATAAATAGTACTATTTCCACATAGTACAATGCAATGTGATGTCCGAAATGGCTGACAAAATTAGGTAATAACACGACATATATGCAAGGCAATATAAGGTATATGTATAGCTTGGAAATTGTGACCGTTGCTCGCTCGCTCCGCTCGCTCGTAAAAATCTAGTCCAACCTCACAACCGATCCCACACGTTCGCAAATTTGAAATATGTCGCCACCATATCGAATAATGAACGGAAGATGGATTGGTTTTAGGTTAGGCTATAGCTTTCGTGCGAGCGCAGCGAACGAGGGACGCGTAAAGGTGTGTCACAAACCATCGGTTTGGCACATACGGACATTGAAATATTCGCACCAGCCCGAGGACCCGGAAGTATTTATCCTATTGCCTACCGACACATGTTTACAGTTTATGAATAGTTTCACATAAATAGTACTATTTCCACATAGTACAATGCAATGTGATGTCCGAAATGGCTGACAAAATTAGGTAATAGCACGACATATATGCAAGGCAATATAAGGTGTATGTATAGGTTGGAATTTGTGATCGTTGCTCGCTCGCTCCGCTCGCTCGAAAAAATCTAGTCCAACCTCACAACCGATCCGACACGTTCGCAAATTTGAAATATGTCGCCACCATATCGAATAATGAAGGGAAGATGGATTGGTTTTAGGTTAGGCTATAGGTTTCGTGCGAGCGCAGCGAGCGAGAGACGCATAAAGGTGTGTCACAAACCAACGGTTTGGCACATACGGACATTGAAATATTCGCACCAGCCCGAGGAGCCGAAAGTCTTTATCCTATTGCCTTCTGACAAATGTTTACGGTTTACCAACAGTTTCACATAATTAGTACCGTTTCCTCATAGTATAGTGCAATGTGATGTCCGAAATGGCAGACAAAATTAGGTAATAACACGACATATATGCAAGGCAATATAAGGTGTATGAATAGGTTGGAAATTGTGATCGTTGCTCGCTCGCTCCGCTCGCTCGAAAAAATCTAGTCCAACCTCACAACCGATCCGACACGTTCGCAAATTTGAAATATGTCGCCATCATATCGAATAATGAACGCAAGATGGATTGGTTTTAGGTTAGGCTATAGTTTTCGAGCGAGCGCCGCGAGCGAGAGACGCGTAAAGGTGTGTCATAAACCAACGGTTTGGCACATACGGACATTGAAATATTCGCACCAGCCCGAGGGGCCGGAAGTATTTATCCTATTGCCTACCGACACATGTTTACAGTTAATGAATAGTTTCACATAAATGGTACTATTTCCACATAGTACAATGCAATGTGATGTCCGAAATGGCTGACAAAATTAGGTACTAGCACGAAATATAAGCAAGGCAATATAAGGTATATGTATAGCTTGGAAATTGTGACCGTTGCTCGCTCGCTCCGCTCGCTCGTAAAAATCTAGTCCAACCTCACAACCGATCCCACACGTTCGCAAATTTGAAATATGTCGCCACCATATCGAATAATGAACGGAAGATGGATTGGTTTTAGGTTAGGCTATAGCTTTCGTGCGAGCGCAGCGAACGAGAGACGCGTAAAGGTGTGTCACAAACCATCGGTTTGGCACATACGGACATTGATATATTCGCACCACCCCGAGGAGCCGGAAGTTTTTATCCTATTGCCTTCTGACAAATATTTACGGTTTACCAATAGTTTCACATAATTAGTACCGTTTCCTCATAGTACAGTGCAACGTGATGTCCGAAATGGCTGACAAAATTAGGTAATAATAAGAAATATAAGCAAGGCAATATAAGGTATATGTATAGCTTGGAAATTGTGACCGTTGCTCGCTCGCTCCGCTCGCTCGTAAAAATCTAGTCCAACACCACTACCGATCCGACACTTTCGCAAATTTGAAATGTGTCGCCATCATATCGAATAATGAACGCAGGATGGATTGGTTTTAGGTTTGGCTATAGTTTTCGAGCGAGCGCAGCGAGCCAGAGTCGCGTATCGGTGTGTCATAAACCAACGGTTTGGCACATACGGACATCGAAACATTCGCACCAGCCCGAGGAGCCGGAAGTCTTTATCCTATTGCCTACCGACACATGTTTACAGTTTATGAATTGTTTCACATAAATAGTACTATTTCCACATAGTACAGTGCAACGTGATGTCCGAAATGGCTGACACAATTAGGTACTAGCTCGAAATATATGCAAGGCAATATATGGTATATGTATAGCTTGGAAATTGTGACCATTGCTCGCTCGCTCCGCTCGCCCGCAAAAATCTAGTCCAACCTCACAAGCGATCCGACACGTTCGCAAATTTGAAATATGTCGCCACCATATCCAATAATGAACGGAAGATGGATTGGTTTTAGGTTAGGCTATAGCTTTCGTGCGAGCGCAGCGAGCGAGAGACGCGTAAAGGTGTGTCACAAACCAACGGTTTGGCACATACGGACATCGAAACATTCGCACCAGCCCGAGGAGCCGGAAGTCTTTATCCTATTGCCTACCGACACATGTTTACAGTTTATGAATAGTTTCACATAAATAGTACTATTTCCACATAGTACAATGCAATGTGATGTCCGAAATGGCTGACAAAATTAGGTAATAACACGACATATATGCAAGGCAATATAAGGTGTATGTATAGGTTGGAAATTGAGATCGTTGCTCGCTCGCTCCGCTCGCTCGAAAAAATCTAGTCCAACCTCACAACCGATCCGACACGTTCGCAAATTTGAAATATGTCGCCACCATATCGAATAAAGAACGGAAGATGGATTAGTTTTAGGTTAGGCTATAGCTTTCGTGCGAGTGCAGCGAGCGAGAGACGCGTAAATGTGTGTCACAAACCAACGGTTTGGCACATACGGATATAGAAATATTCCGCACCAGCCCGAGGGGCCGGAAGTCTTTATCCTATTGCCTTCTGACAAATGTTTACGGTTTACCAATAGTTTCACATAATTAGTACCGTTTCCTCATAGTACAGAGCAATGTGATGTCCGAAATCGCTGACAAAATTAGGTACTAGCACGAAATATATGGAAGGCAATATAAGTTATATGTATAGCTTGGAAATTGTGACCGTTGCTAGCTCGCTCCGCTCGCTCGTAAAAATCTAGTCCAACCTCACAACCGATCCCACACGTTCGCTAATTTGAAATATGTCGCCACCATATCGAATAATGAACGGAAGATGGATTGGTTTTAGGTTAGGCTATAGTTTTCGAACGAGCGCAGCGAGCGAGAGACGCGTAAAGGTGTGTCATAAACCAACGGTTTTCGCACATACGGACATTGAAATATTCGCACCAGCCCGAGGAGCCGGAAGTCTTTATCCTATTGCCTACTGACAAATGCTTATAGTTTATGAATAGTTTCACATAAATAGTACTATTTCCACATATAACAGTGCAATGTGATGTCCAAAATGGCTGACAAAAGTAGGTAATAATAAGAAATATAAGCAAGGCAATATAAGGTATATGTATAGCTTGGAAATTGTGACCGTTGCTCGCTCGCTCCGCTCGCTCGTAAAAATCTCGTCCAACCTCACAACCGATCCGACACGTTCCCAAATTTGAAATATGTCGCCACCATATCGAATAATGAACGGAAGATGGATTGGTTTTAGGTTAGGCTATAGCTTTCGTGCGAGCGCAGCGAACGAGAGACGCGTAAAGGTGTGTCACAAACCATCGGTTTGGCACATACGGACATTGATATATTCGCACCACCCCGAGGAGCCGGAAGTCTTTATCCCTATTGCCTTCTGACAAATGTTTACGGTTTACCAATAGTTTCACATAATTAGTACCGTTTCCTCATAGTACAGTGCAACGTGATGTCCGAAATGGCTGACAAAATTAGGTAATAACACGAAATATATGGAAGGCAATATAAGGTATATGTATAGCTTGGAAATTGTGACCGTTGCTCGCTCGCTCCGCTCGCTCGTAAAAATCTAGTCCAACCTCACAACCGATCCCACACGTTCGCAAATTTGAAATATGTCGCCACCATATCGAATAATGAACGGAAGATGGATTGGTGTTAGGTTAGGCTATAGCTTTCGTGCGAGCGCAGCGAACGAGAGACGCGTAAAGGTGTGTCACAAACCATCGGTTTGGCACATACGGACATTGATATATTCGCACCAGCCCGAGGAGCCGGAAGTCTTTATCCTATTGCCTTCTGACAAATGTTTACGGTTTATCAATAGTCTCACATAATTAGTACCGTTTCCTCATAGTACAGTGCAACGTGATGTCCGAAATGGCTGACAAAATTAGGTACAAGCACGAAATATATTCAAGACAATATATGGTATATGTATAGCTTGGAAATTGTGGACCGTTGCTCGCTCGCTCCGCTCGCTCGTAAAAATCTAGTCCAACACCACGACCGATCCGACACGTTCGCAAATTTGAAATATGTCGCCATCATATCGAATAATGAACGCAAGATGGATTGGTTTTAGGTTTGGCTATAGTTTTCGAGCGAGCGCAGCGAGCCAGAGTCGCGTATCGGTGTGTCATAAACCAACGGTTTGGCACATACGGACATTGAAATATTCGCACCAGCCCGAGGAGCCGGAAGTATTTATCCTATTGCCTTCTGACAAATGTTTACGGTTTACCAATAGTTTCACATAATTAGTACTGTATCCTCATAGTACAGAGCAATGTGATGTCCGAAATCGCTGACAAAATTAGGTACTAGCACGAAATATATGGATGGCAATATAAGGTATATGTATAGCTTGGAAATTGTGACCGTTGCTCGCTCGCTCCGCTCGCTCGTAAAAATCTAGTCCAACCTCACAACCGATCCCACACGTTCGCAAATTTGAAATATGTCGCCACCATATCGAATAATGAACGGAAGATGGATTGGTTTTAGGTTAGGCTATAGTTTTCGAACGAGCGCAGCGAGCGAGAGACGCGTAAAGGTGTGTCATAAACCAACGGTTTCGCACATACGGACATTGAAATATTCGCACCAGCCCGAGGAACCGGAAGTCTTTATCCTATTGCCTACTGACAAATGTTTACGGTTTACCAACAGTTTCACATAATTAGTACCGTTTCCTCATAGTACAGTGCAATGTGATGTCCGAAATGGCAGACAAAATTAGGTAATAACACGACATATATGCAAGGCAATATAAGGTGTATGTATAGGTTGGAAATTGTGATCGTTGCTCGCTCGCTCCGCTCGCTCGAAAAAATCTAGTCCAACCTCACAACCGATCCGACACGTTCGCAAATTTGAAATATGTCGCCACCATATCGAATAATGAACGGAAGATGGATTGGTTTTAGAATAGGCTATAGCTTTCGTGCGAGCGCAGCGAACGAGAGACGCGTAAAGGTGTGTCACAATCCAACGGTTTGGCACATACGGACATTGAAATATTCGCACCAGCCCGAGGAGCCGGAAGTCTTTATCCTATTGCCTCCTGACAAATGTTTACGGTTTACCAATAGTTTCACATAATTAGTACCGTTTCCTCATAGTACAGTGCAGCGTGATGTCCGAAATGGCTGACAAAATTAGGTACAAGCTCGAAATATATGCAAGACAATATATGGTATATGTATAGCTTGGAAATTGTGACCGTTGCTCGCTCGCTCCGCTCGCTCGTAAAAATCTAGTCCAACCTCACAACCGATCCGACACGTTCGCAAATTTGAAATATGTCGCCATCATATCGAATAATGAACGCAGGATGGATTGGTTTTAGGTTTGGCTATAGTTTTCGAGCGAGCGCAGCGAGCCAGAGTCGCGTATCGGTGTGTCAGAAACCAACGGTTTGGCACATACGGACATCGAAACATTCGCACCAGCCCGAGGAGCCGGAAGTCTTTATCCTATTGCCTACCAACACATGTTTACAGTTTATGAATTGTTTCACATAAATAGTACTATTTCCACATAGTACAGTGCAACGTGATGTCCGAAATGGCTGACACAATTAGGTACTAGCTCGAAATATATGCAAGGCAATATATGGTATATGTATAGCTTGGAAATTGTGACCATTGCTCGCTCGCTCCGCTCGCCCGCAAAAATCTAGTCCAACCTCACAAGCGATCCGACACGTTCGCAAATTTGAAATATGTCGCCACCATATCCAATAATGAACGGAAGATGGATTGGTTTTAGGTTAGGCTATAGCTTTCGTGCGAGCGCAGCGAGCGAGAGACGCGTAAAGGTGTGTCACAAACCAACGGTTTGGCACATACGGACATCGAAACATTCGCACCAGCCCGAGGAGCCGGAAGTCTTTATCCTATTGCCTACCGACACATGTTTACAGTTTATGAATAGTTTCACATAAATAGTACTATTTCCACATAGTACAATGCAATGTGATGTCCGAAATGGCTGACAAAATTAGGTAATAACACGACATATATGCAAGGCAATATAAGGTGTATGTATAGGTTGGAAATTGAGATCGTTGCTCGCTCGCTCCGCTCGCTCGAAAATATCTAGTCCAACCTCACAACCGATCCGACACGTTCGCAAATTTGAAATATGTCGCCACCATATCGAATAAAGAACGGAAGATGGATTAGTTTTAGGTTAGGCTATAGCTTTCGTGCGAGTGCAGCGAGCGAGAGACGCGTAAATGTGTGTCACAAACCAACGGTTTGGCACATACGGATATAGAAATATTCGCACCAGCCCGAGGGGCCGGAAGTCTTTATCCTATTGCCTTCTGACAAATGTTTACGGTTTACCAATAGTTTCACATAATTAGTACCGTTTCCTCATAGTACAGAGCAATGTGATGTCCGAAATCGCTGACAAAATTAGGTACTAGCACGAAATATATGGAAGGCAATATAAGGTATATGTATAGCTTGGAAATTGTGACCGTTGCTCGCTCGCTCCGCTCGCTCGTAAAAATCTAGTCCAACCTCACAACCGATCCCACACGTTCGCAAATTTGAAATATGTCGCCACCATATCGAATAATGAACGGAAGATGGATTGGTTTTAGGTTAGGCTATAGTTTTCGAACGAGCGCAGCGAGCGAGAGACGCGTAAAGGTGTGTCATAAACCAACGGTTTCGCACATACGGACATTGAAATATTCGCACCAGCCCGAGGAGCCGGAAGTCTTTATCCTATTGCCTACTGACAAATGCTTACAGTTTATGAATAGTTTCACATAAATAGTACTATTTCCACATATAACAGTGCAATGTGATGTCCAAAATGGCTGACAAAAGTAGGTAATAATAAGAAATATAAGCAAGGCAATATAAGGTATATGTATAGCTTGGAAATTGTGACCGTTGCTCGCTCGCTCCGCTCGCTCGTAAAAATCTCGTCCAACCTCACAACCGATCCGACACGTTCCCAAATTTGAAATATGTCGCCACCATATCGAATAATGAACGGAAGATGGATTGGTTTTAGGTTAGGCTATAGCTTTCGTGCGAGCGCAGCGAACGAGAGACGCGTAAAGGTGTGTCACAAACCATCGGTTTGGAACATACGGACATTGATATATTCGCACCACCCCGAGGAGCCGGAAGTCTTTATCCTATTGCCTTCTGACAAATGTTTACGGTTTACCAATAGTTTCACATAATTAGTACCGTTTCCTCATAGTACAGTGCAACGTGATGTCCGAAATGGCTGACAAAATTAGGTAATAACACGAAATATATGGAAGGCAATATAAGGTATATGTATAGCTTGGAAATTGTGACCGTTGCTCGCTCGCTCCGCTCGCTCGTAAAAATCTAGTCCAACCTCACAACCGATCCCACGCGTTCGCAAATTTGAAATATGTCGCCACCATATCGAATAATGAACGGAAGATGGATTGGTGTTAGGTTAGGCTATAGCTTTCGTGCGAGCGCAGCGAACGAGAGACGCGTAAAGGTGTGTCACAAACCATCGGTTTGGCACATACGGACATTGATATATTCGCACCAGCCCGAGGAGCCGGAAGTCTTTATCCTATTGCCTTCTGACAAATGTTTACGGTTTATCAATAGTCTCACATAATTAGTACCGTTTCCTCATAGTACAGTGCAACGTGATGTCCGAAATGGCTGACAAAATTAGGTACAAGCACGAAATATATGCAAGACAATATATGGTATATGTATAGCTTGGAAATTGTGACCGTTGCTCGCTCGCTCCGCTCGCTCGTAAAAATCTAGTCCAACACCACGACCGATCCGACACGTTCGCAAATTTGAAATATGTCGCCATCATATCGAATAATGAACGCAAGATGGATTGGTTTTAGGTTTGGCTATAGTTTTCGAGCGAGCGCAGCGAGCCAGAGTCGCGTATCGGTGTGTCATAAACCAACGGTTTGGCACATACGGACATTGAAATATTCGCACCAGCCCGAGGAGCCGGAAGTATTTATCCTATTGCCTACCGACACATGTTTACAGTTTATGAATAGTTTCACATAAATAGTACTATTTCCACATAGTACAATGCAATGTGATGTCCGATATGGCTGACAAAATTAGGTAATAACACGAAATATATGGAAGGCAATATAAGGTATATGTATAGCTTGGAAATTGTGACCGTTGCTCGCTCGCTCCGCTCGCTCGTAAAAATCTAGTCCAACCTCACAACCGATCCCACACGTTCGCTAATTTGAAATATGTCGCCACCATATCGAATAATGAACGGAAGATGGATTGGTTTTAGGTTAGGCTATAGTTTTCGAACGAGCGCAGCGAGCGAGAGACGCGTAAAGGTGTGTCATAAACCAACGGTTTCGCACATACGGACATTGAAATATTCGCACCAGCCCGAGGAGCCGGAAGTCTTTATCCTATTGCCTACTGACAAATGCTTATAGTTTATGAATAGTTTCACATAAATAGTACTATTTCCACATATAACAGTGCAATGTGATGTCCAAAATGGCTGACAAAAGTAGGTAATAATAAGAAATATAAGCAAGGCAATATAAGGTATATGTATAGCTTGGAAATTGTGACCGTTGCTCGCTCGCTCCGCTCGCTCGTAAAAATCTCGTCCAACCTCACAACCGATCCGACACGTTCCCAAATTTGAAATATGTCGCCACCATATCGAATAATGAACGGAAGATGGATTGGTTTTAGGTTAGGCTATAGCTTTCGTGCGAGCGCAGCGAACGAGAGACGCGTGAAGGTGTGTCACAAACCATCGGTTTGGCACATACGGACATTGATATATTCGCACCACCCCGAGGAGCCGGAAGTCTTTATCCTATTGCCTTCTGACAAATGTTTACGGTTTACCAATAGTTTCACATAATTAGTACCGTTTCCTCATAGTACAGTGCAACGTGATGTCCGAAATGGCTGACAAAATTAGGTAATAACACGAAATATATGGAAGGCAATATAAGGTATATGTATAGCTTGGAAATTGTGACCGTTGCTCGCTCGCTCCGCTCGCTCGTAAAAATCTAGTCCAACCTCACAACCGATCCCACACGTTCGCAAATTTGAAATATGTCGCCACCATATCGAATAATGAACGGAAGATGGATTGGTGTTAGGTTAGGCTATAGCTTTCGTGCGAGCGCAGCGAACGAGAGACGCGTAAAGGTGTGTCACAAACCATCGGTTTGGCACATACGGACATTGATATATTCGCACCAGCCCGAGGAGCCGGAAGTCTTTATCCTATTGCCTTCTGACAAATGTTTACGGTTTATCAATAGTCTCACATAATTAGTACCGGTTCCTCATAGTACAGTGCAACGTGATGTCCGAAATGGCTGACAAAATTAGGTACAAGCACGAAATATATGCAAGACAATATATGGTATATGTATAGCTTGGAAATTGTGACCGTTGCTCGCTCGCTCCGCTCGCTCGTAAAAATCTAGTCCAACACCACGACCGATCCGACACGTTCGCAAATTTGAAATATGTCGCCATCATATCGAATAATGAACGCAAGATGGATTGGTTTTAGGTTTGGCTATAGTTTTCGAGCGAGCGCAGCGAGCCAGAGTCGCGTATCGGTGTGTCATAAACCAACGGTTTGGCACATACGGACATTGAAATATTCGCACCAGCCCGAGGAGCCGGAAGTATTTATCCTATTGCCTTCTGACAAATGTTTACGGTTTACCAATAGTTTCACATAATTAGTACTGTTTCCTCATAGTACAGAGCAATGTGATGTCCGAAATCGCTGACAAAATTAGGTACTAGCACGAAATATATGGAAGGCAATATAAGGTATATGTATAGCTTGGAAATTGTGACCGTTGCTCGCTCGCTCCGCTCGCTCGTAAAAATCTAGTCCAACCTCACAACCGATCCCACACGTTCGCAAATTTGAAATATGTCGCCACCATATCGAATAATGAACGGAAGATGGATTGGTTTTAGGTTAGGCTATAGTTTTCGAACGAGCGCAGCGAGCGAGAGACGCGTAAAGGTGTGTCACAAACCAACGGTTTCGCACATACGGACATTGAAATATTCGCACCAGCCCGAGGAACCGGAAGTCTTTATCCTATTGCCTACTGACAAATGTTTACGGTTTACCAACAGTTTCACATAATTAGTACCGTTTCCTCATAGTACAGTGCAATGTGATATCCGAAATGGCAGACAAAATTAGGTAATAACACGACATATATGCAAGGCAATATAAGGTGTATGTATAGGTTGGAAATTGTGATCGTTGCTCGCTCGCTCCGCTCGCTCGAAAAAATCTAGTCCAACCTCACAACCGATCCGACACGTTCGCAAATTTGAAATATGTCGCCACCATATCGAATAATGAACGGAAGATGGATTGGTTTTAGAATAGGCTATAGCTTTCGTGCGAGCGCAGCGAACGAGAGACGCGTAAAGGTGTGTCACAATCCAACGGTTTGGCACATACGGACATTGAAATATTCGCACCAGCCCGAGGAGCCGGAAGTCTTTATCCTATTGCCTCCTGACAAATGTTTACGGTTTACCAATAGTTTCACATAATTAGTACCGTTTCCTCATAGTACAGTGCAGCGTGATGTCCGAAATGGCTGACAAAATTAGGTACAAGCTCGAAATATATGCAAGACAATATATGGTATATGTATAGCTTGGAAATTGTGACCGTTGCTCGCTCGCTCCGCTCGCTCGTAAAAATCTAGTCCAACCTCACAACCGATCCGACACGTTCGCAAATTTGAAATATGTCGCCATCATATCGAATAATGAACGCAGGATGGATTGGTTTTAGGTTTGGCTATAGTTTTCGAGCGAGCGCAGCGAGCCAGAGTCGCGTATCGGTGTGTCAGAAACCAACGGTTTGGCACATACGGACATCGAAACATTCGCACCAGCCCGAGGAGCCGGAAGTCTTTATCCTATTGCCTACCGACACATGTTTACAGTTTATGAATTGTTTCACATAAATAGTACTATTTCCACATAGTACAGTGCAACGTGATGTCCGAAATGGCTGACACAATTAGGTACTAGCTCGAAATATATGCAAGGCAATATATGGTATATGTATAGCTTGGAAATTGTGACCATTGCTCGCTCGCTCCGCTCGCCCGCAAAAATCTAGTCCAACCTCACAAGCGATCCGACACGTTCGCAAATTTGAAATATGTCGCCACCATATCCAATAATGAACGGAAGATGGATTGGTTTTAGGTTAGGCTATAGCTTTCGTGCGAGCGCAGCGAGCGAGAGACGCGTAAAGGTGTGTCACAAACCAACGGTTTGGCACATACGGACATCGAAACATTCGCACCAGCCCGAGGAGCCGGAAGTATTTATCCTATTGCCTACCGACACATGTTTACAGTTTATGAATAGTTTCACATAAATAGTACTATTTCCACATAGTACAATGCAATGTGATGTCCGAAATGGCTGACAAAATTAGGTAATAACACGACATATATGCAAGGCAATATAAGGTGTATGTATAGGTTGGAAATTGAGATCGTTGCTCGCTCGCTCCGCTCGCTCGAATATATCTAGTCCAACCTCACAACCGATCCGACACGTTCGCAAATTTGAAATATGTCGCCACCATATCGAATAAAGAACGGAAGATGGATTAGTTTTAGGTTAGGCTATAGCTTTCGTGCGAGTGCAGCGAGCGAGAGACGCGTAAATGTGTGTCACAAACCAACGGTTTGGCACATACGGATATAGAAATATTCGCACCAGCCCGAGGGGCCGGAAGTCTTTATCCTATTGCCTTCTGACAAATGTTTACGGTTTACCAATAGTTTCACATAATTAGTACCGTTTCCTCATAGTACAGAGCAATGTGATGTCCGAAATCGCTGACAAAATTAGGTACTAGCACGAAATATATGGAAGGCAATATAAGGTATATGTATAGCTTGGAAATTGTGACCGTTGCTCGCTCGCTCCGCTCGCTCGTAAAAATCTAGTCCAACCTCACAACCGATCCCACACGTTCGCAAATTTGAAATATGTCGCCACCATATCGAATAATGAACGGAAGATGGATTGGTTTTAGGTTAGGCTATAGTTTTCGAACGAGCGCAGCGAGCGAGAGACGCGTAAAGGTGTGTCATAAACCAACGGTTTCGCACATACGGACATTGAAATATTCGCACCAGCCCGAGGAGCCGGAAGTCTTTATCCTATTGCCTACTGACAAATGCTTACAGTTTATGAATAGTTTCACATAAATAGTACTATTTCCACATATAACAGTGCAATGTGATGTCCAAAATGGCTGACAAAAGTAGGTAATAATAAGAAATATAAGCAAGGCAATATAAGGTATATGTATAGCTTGGAAATTGTGACCGTTAGTCGCTCGCTCCGCTCGCTCGTAAAAATCTCGTCCAACCTCACAACCGATCCGACACGTTCCCAAATTTGAAATATGTCGCCACCATATCGAATAATGAACGGAAGATGGATTGGTTTTAGGTTAGGCTATAGCTTTCGTGCGAGCGCAGCGAACGAGAGACGCGTAAAGGTGTGTCACAAACCATCGGTTTGGAACATACGGTGATTGATATATTCGCACCACCCCGAGGAGCCGGAAGTCTTTATCCTATTGCCTTCTGACAAATGTTTACGGTTTACCAATAGTTTCACATAATTAGTACCGTTTCCTCATAGTACAGTGCAACGTGATGTCCGAAATGGCTGACAAAATTAGGTAATAACACGAAATATATGGAAGGCAATATAAGGTATATGTATAGCTTGGAAATTGTGACCGTTGCTCGCTCGCTCCGCTCGCTCGTAAAAATCTAGTCCAACCTCACAACCGATCCCACACGTTCGCAAATTTGAAATATGTCGCCACCATATCGAATAATGAACGGAAGATGGATTGGTGTTAGGTTAGGCTATAGCTTTCGTGCGAGCGCAGCGAACGAGAGACGCGTAAAGGTGTGTCACAAACCATCGGTTTGGCACATACGGACATTGATATATTCGCACCAGCCCGAGGAGACGGAAGTCTTTATCCTATTGCCTTCTGACAAATGTTTACGGTTTATCAATAGTCTCACATAATTAGTACCGTTTCCTCATAGTACAGTGCAACGTGATGTCCGAAATGGCTGACAAAATTAGGTACAAGCACGAAATATATGCAAGACAATATATGGTATATGTATAGCTTGGAAATTGTGACCGTTGCTCGCTCGCTCCGCTCGCTCGTAAAAATCTAGTCCAACACCACGACCGATCCGACACGTTCGCAAATTTGAAATATGTCGCCATCATATCGAATAATGAACGCAAGATGGATTGGTTTTAGGTTTGGCTATAGTTTTCGAGCGAGCGCAGCGAGCCAGAGTCGCGTATCGGTGTGTCATAAACCAACGGTTTGGCACATACGGACATTGAAATATTCGCACCAGCCCGAGGAGCCGGAAGTATTTATCCTATTGCCTACCGACACATGTTTACAGTTTATGAATAGTTTCACATAAATAGTACTATTTCCACATAGTACAATGCAATGTGATGTCCGAAATGGCTGACAAAATTAGGTAATAACACGAAATATATGGAAGGCAATATAAGGTATATGTATAGCTTGGAAATTGTGACCGTTGCTCGCTCGCTCCGCTCGCTCGTAAAAATCTAGTCCAACCTCACAACCGATCCCACACGTTCGCAAATTTGAAATATGTCGCCACCATATCGAATAATGAACGGAAGATGGATTGGTTTTAGGTTAGGCTATAGTTTTCGAGCGAGCGCAGCGAGCCAGAGACGCGTATCGGTGTGTCATAAACCAACGGTTTGGCACATACGGACATTGAAATATTCGCACCAGCCCGAGGAGCCGGAAGTATTTATCCTATTGCCTACCGACTCATGTTTACAGTTTATGAATAGTTTCACATAAATAGTACTATTTCCACATAGTACAATGCAATGTGATGTCCGAAATGGCTGACAAAATTAGGTAATAACACGACATATATGCAAGGCAATATAAGGTGTATGTATAGGTTGGAAATTGTGATCGTTGCTCGCTCGCTCCGCTCGCTCGAAAAAATCTAGTCCAACCTCACAACCGATCCGACACGTTCGCAAATTTGAAATATGTCGCCACCATATAGAATAATGAAAGGAAGATGGATTGGTTTTAGGTTAGGCTATAGCTTTCGTGCGAGCGCAGCGAACGAGAGACGCGTAAAGGTGTGTCACAAACCATCGGTTTGGCACATACGGACATTGATATATTCGCACCAGCCCGAGGAGCCGGAAGTCTTTATCCTATTGCCTTCTGACAAATGTTTACGGTTTACCAATAGTCTCACATAATTAGTATCGTTTCCTCATAGTACAGTGCAACGTGATGTCCGAAATGGCTGACAAAATTAGGTACAAGCACGAAATATATGCAAGACAATATATGGTATATGTATAGCTTGGAAATTGTGACCGTTGCTCGCTCGCTCCGCTCGCTCGTAAAAATCTAGTCCAACCTGACAACCGATCCCACACGTTCGCAAATTTGAAATATGTCGCCACCATATCGAATAATGAACGGAAGATGGATTGGTTTTAGGTTAGGCTATAGCTTTCGTGCGAGCGCAGCGAACGAGAGACGCGTTAAGGTGTGTCACAAACCATTGGTTTGGCACATACGGACATTGATATATTCGCACCAGCCCGAGGAGCCGGAAGTCTTTATCCTATTGCCTTCTGACAAATGTTTACGGTTTACCAATAGTCTCACATAATTAGTACCGTTTCCTCATAGTACAGTGCAACGTGATGTCCGAAATGGCTGACAAAATTAGGTACAAGCACGAAATATATGCAAGACAATATATGGTATATGTATAGCTTGGAAATTGTGACCGTTGCTCGCTCGCTCCGCTCGCTCGTAAAAATCTAGTCCAACTCCACAACCGATCCGACACGTTCGCAAATTTGAAATATGTCGCCATCATATCGAATAATGAACGCAAGATGGATTGGTTTTAAGTTTGGCTATAGTTTTCGAGCGAGCGCAGCGAGCCAGAGACGCGTATCGGTGTGTCATAAACCAACGGTTTGGCACATACGGACATTGAAATATTCGCACCAGCCCGAGGAGCCGGAAGTATTTATCCTATTGCCTACCGACACATGTTTAGAGTTTATGAATAGTTTCACATAAATAGTACTATTTCCACATAGTACAATGCAATGTGATGTCCGAAATGGCTGACAAAATTAGGTAATAACACGACATATATGCAAGGCAATATAAGGTGTATGTATAGGTTGGAAATTGTGATCGTTGCTCGCTCGCTCCGCTCGCTCGAAAAAATCTAGTCCAACCTCACAACCGATCCGACACGTGCGCAAATTTGAAATATGTCGCCACCATATCGAATAATGAACGGAAGATGGATTGGTTTTAGGTTAGGCTATAGCTTTCGCGCGAGCGCAGCGAACGAGAGACGCGTAAAGGTGTGTCACAAACCATCGGTTTGGCACATACGGACATTGATATATTCGCACCAGCCCGAGGAGCCGGAAGTCTTTATCCTATTGCCTTCTGACAAATGTTTACGGTTTACCAATATTCTCACATAATTAGTTTCGTTTCCTCATAGTACAGTGCAACGTGATGTCCGAAATGGCTGACAAAATTAGGTACAAGCACGAAATATATGCAAGACAATATATGGTATATGTATAGCTTGGAAATTGTGACCGTTGCTCGCTCGCTCCGCTCGCTCGTAAAAATCTAGTCCAACACCACGACCGATCCGACACGTTCGCAAATTTGAAATATGTCGCCATCATATCGAATAATGAACGCAAGATGGATTGGTTTTAGGTTTGGCTATAGTTTTCGAGCGAGCGCAGCGAGCCAGAGTCGCGTATCGGTGAGTCATAAACCAACGGTTTGGCACATACGGACATTGAAATATTCGCACCAGCCCGAGGAGCCGGAAGTATTTATCCTATTGCCTACCGACACATGTTTACAGTTTATGAATAGTTTCACATAAATAGTACTATTTCCTCATAGTACAGTGCAATGTGATGTCCGAAATGGCTGACAAAATTAGGTAATAACACGACATATATGGAAGGCAATATAAGGTATATGTATAGCTTGGAAATTGTGACCGTTGCTCGCTCGCTCCGCTCGCTCGTAAAAATCTAGTCCAACCTGACAACCGATCCCACACGTTCGCAAATTTGAGATATGTCGCCATCATATCGAATAATGAACGCAAGATGGATTGGTTTTAAGTTTGGCTATAGTTTTCGAGCGAGTGCAGCGAGCCAGAGACGCGTATCGGTGTGTCATAAACCAACGGTTTGGCACATACGGACATTGAAATATTCGCACCAGCCCGAGGAGCCGGAAGTATTTATCCTATTGCCTACCGACACATGTTTACAGTTTATGAATAGTTTCACATAAATAGTACTATTTCCACATAGTACAATGCAATGTGATGTCCGAAATGGCTGACGAAATTAGGTAATAACACGACATATATGCAAGGCAATATAAGGAGTATGTATAGGTTGGAAATTGTGATCGTTGCTCGCTCGCTCCGCTCGCTCGAAAAAATCTAGTCCAACCTCACAACCGATCCGACACGTTCGCAAATTTGAAATATGTCGCCACCATATCGAATAATGAACGGAAGATGGATTGGTTTTAGGTTAGGCTATAGCTTTCGTGCGAGCGCAGCGAACGAGAGACGCGTAAAGGTGTGTCACAAACCAACTGTTTGGCACATACGGACATTGAAATATTCGCACCAGCCCGAGGAGCCGGAAGTCTTTATCCTATTGCCTACCGACACATGTTTACAGTTTATGAATAGTTTCACATAAATAGTATTATTTCCTCATAGTACAGTGCAATGTGATGTCCGAAATGGCTGACAAAATTAGGTAATAACACGACATATATGCAAGGCAATATAAGGTGTATGTATAGGTTGGAAATTGTGATCGTTGCTCGCTCGCTCCGCTCGCTCGAAAAAATCTAGTCCAACCTCACAACCGATCCGACACGTTCGCAAATTTGAAATATGTCGCCACCATATCGAATAATGAACGGAAGATGGATTGGTTTTAGGTTAGGCTATAGCTTTCGTGCGAGCGCAGCGAACGAGAGACGCGTAAAGGTGTGTCACAAACCAACGGTTTGGCACATACGGACATTGAAATATTCGCACCAGCCCGAGGAGCCGGAAGTCTTTATCCTATTGCCTTCTGACAAATGTTTACGGTTTACCAATAGTTTCACATAATTAGTACCGTTTCCTCATAGTACAGTGCAACGTGATGTCCGAAATGGCTGACAAAATTAGGTACAAGCACGAAATATATGCAAGACAATATATGGTATATGTATAGCTTGGAAATTGTGACCGTTGCTCGCTCGCTCCGCTCGCTCGTAAAAATCTAGTCCAGCACCATAACCGATCCGACACGTTCGCAAATTTGAATTATGTCGCCATCATATCGAATAATGAACGCAAGATGGATTGGTTTTAGGTTAGGCTATAGTTTTCGAGCGAGCGCAGCGAGCGAGAGACGCGTATAGGTGTGTCATAAACCAACGGTTTGGCACATACGGACATTGAAATATTCGCACCAGTCCGAGGAGCCGGAAGTATTTATCCTATTGCCTACCGACACATGTTTACAGTTTATGAATAGTTTCACATAAATAGTACTATTTCCTCATAGTACAATGCAATGTGATGTCCGAAATGGCTGACAAAATTAGGTAATAACACGACATATATGCAAGGCAATATAAGGTGTATGTATAGGTTGGAAATTGTGATCGTTGCTCGCTCGCTCCGCTCGCTCGAAAAAATCTAGTCCAACCTCACAACCGATCCGACACGTTCGCAAATTTGAAATATGTCGCCACCATATCGAATAATGAACGGAAGATGGATTGGTTTTAGGTTAGGCTATAGTTTTCGTGCGAGCGCAGCGAACGAGAGACGCGTAAAGGTGTGTCACAAACCAACGGTTTGGCACATACGGTCATTGAAATATTCGCACCAGCCCGAGGAGCCGGAAGTCTTTATCCTATTGCCTTCTGACAAATGTTTACGGTTTACCAATAGTTTCACATAATTAGTACCGTTTCCTCATAGTACAGTCCAACGTGATGTCCGAAATGGCTGACAAAATTAGGTAATAACACGAAATATATGGAAGGCAATATAAGGTATATGTATAGCTTGGAAATTGTGACCGTTGCTCGCTCGCTCCGCTCGCTCGTAAAAATCTAGTCCAACCTCACAACCGATCCCACACGTTCGCAAATTTGAAATATGTCGCCACCATATCGAATAATGAACGGAAGATGGATTGGTTTTAGGTTAGGCTATAGTTTTCGAGCGAGCGCAGCGAGCCAGAGACGCGTATCGGGTGTGTCATAAACCAACGGTTTGGCACATACGGACATTGAAATATTCGCACCAGCCCGAGGAGCCGGAAGTATTTATCCTATTGCCTACCGACTCATGTTTACAGTTTATGAATAGTTTCACATAAATAGTACTATTTCCACATAGTACAATGCAATGTGATGTCCGAAATGGCTGACAAAATTAGGTAATAACACGACATATATGCAAGGCAATATAAGGTGTATGTATAGGTTGGAAATTGTGATCGTTGCTCGCTCGCTCCGCTCGCTCGAAAAAATCTAGTCCAACCTCACAACCGATCCGACACGTTCGCAAATTTGAAATATGTCGCCACCATATAGAATAATGAAAGGAAGATGGATTGGTTTTAGGGTTAGGCTATAGCTTTCGTGCGAGCGCAGCGAACGAGAGACGCGTAAAGGTGTGTCACAAACCATCGGTTTGGCACATACGGACATTGATATATTCGCACCAGCCCGAGGAGCCGGAAGTCTTTATCCTATTGCCTTCTGACAAATGTTTACGGTTTACCAATAGTCTCACATAATTAGTATCGTTTCCTCATAGTACAGTGCAACGTGATGTCCGAAATGGCTGACAAAATTAGGTACAAGCACGAAATATATGCAAGACAATATATGGTATATGTATAGCTTGGAAATTGTGACCGTTGCTCGCTCGCTCCGCTCGCTCGTAAAAATCTAGTCCAACCTGACAACATCCCACACGTTCGCAAATTTGAAATATGTCGCCACCATATCGAATAATGAACGGAAGATGGATTGGTTTTAGGTTAGGCTATAGCTTTCGTGCGAGCGCAGCGAACGAGAGACGCGTTAAGGTGTGTCACAAACCATTGGTTTGGCACATACGGACATTGATATATTCGCACCAGCCCGAGGAGCCGGAAGTCTTTATCCTATTGCCTTCTGACAAATGTTTACGGTTTACCAATAGTCTCACATAATTAGTACCGTTTCCTCATAGTACAGTGCAACGTGATGTCCGAAATGGCTGACAAAATTAGGTACAAGCACGAAATATATGCAAGACAATATATGGTATATGTATAGCTTGGAAATTGTGACCGTTGCTCGCTCGCTCCGCTCGCTCGTAAAAATCTAGTCCAACTCCACAACCGATCCGACACGTTCGCAAATTTGAAATATGTCGCCATCATATCGAATAATGAACGCAAGATGGATTGGTTTTAAGTTTGGCTATAGTTTTCGAGCGAGCGCAGCGAGCCAGAGACGCGTATCGGTGTGTCATAAACCAACGGTTTGGCACATACGGACATTGAAATATTCGCACCAGCCCGAGGAGCCGGAAGTATTTATCCTATTGCCTACCGACACATGTTTAGAGTTTATGAATAGTTTCACATAAATAGTACTATTTCCACATAGTACAATGCAATGTGATGTCCGAAATGGCTGACAAAATTAGGTAATAACACGACATATATGCAAGGCAATATAAGGTGTATGTATAGGTTGGAAATTGTGATCGTTGCTCGCTCGCTCCGCTCGCTCGAAAAAATCTAGTCCAACCTCACAACCGATCCGACACGTGCGCAAATTTGAAATATGTCGCCACCATATCGAATAATGAACGGAAGATGGATTGGTTTTAGGTTAGGCTATAGCTTTCGCGCGAGCGCAGCGAACGAGAGACGCGTAAAGGTGTGTCACAAACCATCGGTTTGGCACATACGGACATTGATATATTCGCACCAGCCCGAGGAGCCGGAAGTCTTTATCCTATTGCCTTCTGACAAATGTTTACGGTTTACCAATATTCTCACATAATTAGTTTCGTTTCCTCATAGTACAGTGCAACGTGATGTCCGAAATGGCTGACAAAATTAGGTACAAGCACGAAATATATGCAAGACAATATATGGTATATGTATAGCTTGGAAATTGTGACCGTTGCTCGCTCGCTCCGCTCGCTCGTAAAAATCTAGTCCAACACCACGACCGATCCGACACGTTCGCAAATTTGAAATATGTCGCCATCATATCGAATAATGAACGCAAGATGGATTGGTTTTAGGTTTGGCTATAGTTTTCGAGCGAGCGCAGCGAGCCAGAGTCGCGTATCGGTGAGTCATAAACCAACGGTTTGGCACATACGGACATTGAAATATTCGCACCAGCCCGAGGAGCCGGAAGTATTTATCCTATTGCCTACCGACACATGTTTACAGTTTATGAATAGTTTCACATAAATAGTACTATTTCCTCATAGTACAGTGCAATGTGATGTCCGAAATGGCTGACAAAATTAGGTAATAACACGACATATATGGAAGGCAATATAAGGTATATGTATAGCTTGGAAATTGTGACCGTTGCTCGCTCGCTCCGCTCGCTCGTAAAAATCTAGTCCAACCTGACAACCGATCCCACACGTTCGCAAATTTGAGATATGTCGCCATCATATCGAATAATGAACGCAAGATGGATTGGTTTTAAGTTTGGCTATAGTTTTCGAGCGAGTGCAGCGAGCCAGAGACGCGTATCGGTGTGTCATAAACCAACGGTTTGGCACATACGGACATTGAAATATTCGCACCAGCCCGAGGAGCCGGAAGTATTTATCCTATTGCCTACCGACACATGTTTACAGTTTATGAATAGTTTCACATAAATAGTACTATTTCCACATAGTACAATGCAATGTGATGTCCGAAATGGCTGACGAAATTAGGTAATAACACGACATATATGCAAGGCAATATAAGGAGTATGTATAGGTTGGAAATTGTGATCGTTGCTCGCTCGCTCCGCTCGCTCGAAAAAATCTAGTCCAACCTCACAACCGATCCGACACGTTCGCAAATTTGAAATATGTCGCCACCATATCGAATAATGAACGGAAGATGGATTGGTTTTAGGTTAGGCTATAGCTTTCGTGCGAGCGCAGCGAACGAGAGACGCGTAAAGGTGTGTCACAAACCAACTGTTTGGCACATACGGACATTGAAATATTCGCACCAGCCCGAGGAGCCGGAAGTCTTTATCCTATTGCCTACCGACACATGTTTACAGTTTATGAATAGTTTCACATAAATAGTATTATTTCCTCATAGTACAGTGCAATGTGATGTCCGAAATGGCTGACAAAATTAGGTAATAACACGACATATATGCAAGGCAATATAAGGTGTATGTATAGGTTGGAAATTGTGATCGTTGCTCGCTCGCTCCGCTCGCTCGAAAAAATCTAGTCCAACCTCACAACCGATCCGACACGTTCGCAAATTTGAAATATGTCGCCACCATATCGAATAATGAACGGAAGATGGATTGGTTTTAGGTTAGGCTATAGCTTTCGTGCGAGCGCAGCGAACGAGAGACGCGTAAAGGTGTGTCACAAACCAACGGTTTGGCACATACGGACATTGAAATATTCGCACCAGCCCGAGGAGCCGGAAGTCTTTATCCTATTGCCTTCTGACAAATGTTTACGGTTTACCAATAGTTTCACATAATTAGTACCGTTTCCTCATAGTACAGTGCAACGTGATGTCCGAAATGGCTGACAAAATTAGGTACAAGCACGAAATATATGCAAGACAATATATGGTATATGTATAGCTTGGAAATTGTGACCGTTGCTCGCTCGCTCCGCTCGCTCGTAAAAATCTAGTCCAGCACCATAACCGATCCGACACGTTCGCAAATTTGAATTATGTCGCCATCATATCGAATAATGAACGCAAGATGGATTGGTTTTAGGTTAGGCTATAGTTTTCGAGCGAGCGCAGCGAGCGAGAGACGCGTATAGGTGTGTCATAAACCAACGGTTTGGCACATACGGACATTGAAATATTCGCACCAGTCCGAGGAGCCGGAAGTATTTATCCTATTGCCTACCGACACATGTTTACAGTTTATGAATAGTTTCACATAAATAGTACTATTTCCTCATAGTACAGTGCAATGTGATGTCCGAAATGGCTGACAAAATTAGGTAATAACACGACATATATGCAAGGCAATATAAGGTGTATGTATAGGTTGGAAATTGTGATCGTTGCTCGCTCGCTCCGCTCGCTCGAAAAAATCTAGTCCAACCTCACAACCGATCCGACACGTTCGCAAATTTGAAATATGTCGCCACCATATCGAATAATGAACGGAAGATGGATTGGTTTTAGGTTAGGCTATAGCTTTCGTGCGAGCGCAGCGAACGAGAGACGCGTAAAGGTGTGTCACAAACCAACTGTTTGGCACATACGGACATTGAAATATTCGCACCAGCCCGAGGAGCCGGAAGTCTTTATCCTATTGCCTTCTGACAAATGTTTACGGTTTACCAATAGTTTCACATTATTAGTACCGTCTCCTCATAGTACAGTGCAACGTGATGTCCGAAATGGCTGACAAAATTAGGTACAAGCACGAAATATATGCAAGACAATATATGGTATATGTATAGCTTGGAAATTGTGACCGTTGCTCGCTCGCTCCGCTCGCTCGTAAAAATCTAGTCCAACACCACATCCGATCCGACACGTTCGCAAATTTGAAGTATGTCGCCACCATATCGAATAATGAACGGAAGATGGATTGGTTTTAGGTTAGGCTATAGCTTTCGTGCGAGCGCAGCGAACGAGAGACGCGTAAAGGTGTGTCACAAACCAACGGTTTGGCACATACGGACATTGAAATATTCGCACCAGCCCGAGGAGCCGGAAGTCTTTATCCTATTGCCTTCTGACAAATGTTTACGGTTTACCAATAGTTTCACATAATTAGTACCGTTTCCTCATAGTACAGTGCAACGTGATGTCCGAAATTGCTGACAAAATTAGGTACAAGCACGAAATATATGCAAGACAATATATGGTATATGTATAGCTTGGAAATTGTGACCGTTGCTCGCTCGCTCCGCTCGCTCGTAAAAATCTAGTCCAACACCACAACCGATCCGACACGTTCGCAAATTTGAAATATGTCGCCATCATATCGAATAATGAACGCAAGATGGATTGGTTTTAGGTTAGGCTATAGTTTTCGAGCGAGCGCAGCGAGCGAGAGACGCGTATAGGTGTGTCATAAACCAACGGTTTGGCACATACGGACATTGAAATATTCGCACCAGTCCGAGGAGCCGGAAGTATTTATCCTATTGCCTACCGACACATGTTTACAGTTTATGAATAGTTTCACATAAATAGTACTATTTCCTCATAGTACAGTGCAATGTGATGTCCGAAATGGCTGACAAAATTAGGTACTAACACGAAATATATGGAAGGCAATATAAGGTATATGTATAGTTTGGAAATTGTGACCGTTGCTCGCTCGCTCCGCTCGCTCGTAAAAATCTAGTCCAACCTCACAACCGATCCCACACGTTCGCAAATTTGAAATATGTCGCCACCATATCGAATAATGAACGGAAGATGGATTGGTTTTAGGTTAGGCTATAGCTTTCGTGCGAGCGCAGCGAACGAGAGACGCGTAAAGGTGTGTCACAAACCATCGGTTTGGCACATACGGACATTGATATATTCGCACCAGCCCGAGGAGCCGGAAGTTTTTATCCTATTGCCTTCTGACAAATGTTTACGGTTTATCAATAGTCTCACATAATTAGTACCGTTTCCTCATAGTACAGTGCAACGTGATGTCCGAAATGGCTGACAAAATTAGGTACAAGCACGAAATATATGCAAGACAATATATGGTATATGTATAGCTTGGAAATTGTGACCGTTGCTCGCTCGCTCCGCTCGCTCGTAAAAATCTAGTCCAACACCACAACCGATCCGACACGTTCGCAAATTTGAAATATGTCGCCACCATATCGAATAATGAACGGAAGATGGATTGGTTTTAGGTTAGGCTATAGCTTTCGTGCGAGCGCAGCGATCGAGAGACGCGTAAAGGTGTGTCACAAACCATCGGTTAGGCACATACGGACATTGATATATTCGCACCAGCCCGAGGAGCCGGAAGTCTTTATCCTATTGCCTTCTGACAAATGTTTACGGTTTACCAATAGTCTCACATAATTAGTACCGTTTCCTCATAGTACAGTGCAACGTGATGTCCGAAATGGCTGACAAAATTAGGTACAAGCACGAAATATATGCAAGACAATATATGGTATATGTATAGCTTGGAAATTGTGACCGTTGCTCGCTCGCTCCGCTCGCTCGTAAAAATCTAGTCCAACACCACATCCGATCCGACACGTTCGCAAATTTGAAATATGTCGCCATCATATCGAATAATGAACGCAAGATGGATTGGTTTTAAGTTTGGCTATAGTTTTCGAGCGAGCGCAGCGAGCCAGAGACGCGTATCGGTGTGTCATAAACCAACGGTACGGCACATACGGACTTTGAAATATTCGCACCAGCCCGAGGAGCCGGAAGTATTTATCCTATTGCCTACCGACACATGTTTACAGTTTATGAATAGTTTCACATAAATAGTACTATTTCCACATAGTACAATGCAATGTGATGTCCGAAATGGCTGACAAAATTAGGTAATAACACGACATATATGCAAGGCAATATAAGGTGTATGTATAGGTTGGAAATTGTGATCACTGCTCGCTCGCTCCGCTCGCTCGAAAAAATCTAGTCCAACCTCACAACCGATCCGACACGTTCGCAAATTTGAAGTATGTCGCCACCATATCGAATAATGAACGGAAGATGGATTGGTTTTAGGTTAGGCTATAGCTTTCGTGCGAGCGCAGCGAACGAGAGACGCGTAAAGGTGTGTCACAAACCAACGGTTTGGCACATACGGACATTGAAATATTCGCACCAGCCCGAGGAGCCGGAAGTCTTTATCCTATTGCCTTCTGACAAATGTTTACGGTTTACCAATAGTTTCACATAATTAGTACCGTTTCCTCATAGTACAGTGCAACGTGATGTCCGAAATTGCTGACAAAATTAGGTACAAGCACGAAATATATGCAAGACAATATATGGTATATGTATAGCTTGGAAATTGTGACCGTTGCTCGCTCGCTCCGCTCGCTCGTAAAAATCTAGTCCAACACCACAACCGATCCGACACGTTCGCAAATTTGAAATATGTCGCCATCATATCGAATAATGAACGCAAGATGGATTGGTTTTAGGTTAGGCTATAGTTTTCGAGCGAGCGCAGCGAGCGAGAGACGCGTATAGGTGTGTCATAAACCAACGGTTTGGCACATACGGACATTGAAATATTCGCACCAGTCCGAGGAGCCGGAAGTATTTATCCTATTGCCTACCGACACATGTTTACAGTTTATGAATAGTTTCACATAAATAGTACTATTTCCTCATAGTACAGTGCAATGTGATGTCCGAAATGGCTGACAAAATTAGGTAATAACACGAAATATATGGAAGGCAATATAAGGTATATGTATAGCTTGGAAATTGTGACCGTTGCTCGCTCGCTCCGCTCGCTCGTAAAAATCTAGTCCAACCTCACAACCGATCCCACACGATCGCAAATTTGAAATATGTCGCCACCATATCGAATAATGAACGGAAGATGGATTGGTTTTAGGTTAGGCTATAGCTTTCGTGCGAGCGCAGCGAACGAGAGACGCGTACAGGTGTGTCACAAACCATCGGTTTGGCACATACGGACATTGATATATTCGCACCAGCCCGAGGAGCCGGAAGTCTTTATCCTATTGCCTTCTGACAAATGTTTACGGTTTACCAATAGTCTCACATAATTAGTACCGTTTCCTCATAGTACAGTGCAACGTGATGTCCGAAATGGCTGACAAAATTAGGTACAAGCACGAAATATATGCAAGATAATATATGGTATATGTATAGCTTGGAAACTGTGACCGTTGCTCGCTCGCTCCGCTCGCTCGTAAAAATCTAGTCCAACACCACATCCGATCCGACACGTTCGCAAATTTGAAATATGTCGCCATCATATCGAATAATGAACGCAAGATGGATTGGTTTTAAGTTTGGCTATAGTTTTCGAGCGAGCGCAGCGAGCCAGAGACGCGTATCGGTGTGTCATATACCAACGGTTTGGCACATACGGACATTGAAATATTCGCACCAGCCCGAGGAGCCGGAAGTATTTATCCTATTGCCTTCCGACACATGTTTACAGTTTATGAATAGTTTCACATAAATAGTACTATTTCCTCATAGTACAGTGCAATGTGATGTCCGAAATGGCGGACAAAATTAGGTAATAACACGACATATATGCAAGGCAATATAAGGTGTATGTATAGGTTGGAAATTGTGATCACTGCTCGCTCGCTCCGCTCGCTCGAAAAAATCTAGTCCAACCTCACAACCGATCCGACACGTTCGCAAATTTGAAATATGTCGCCACCATATCGAATAATGAACGGAAGATGGATTGGTTTTAGGTTAGGCTATAGCTTTCGTGCGAGCGCAGCGAACGAGAGACGCGTAAAGGTGTGTCACAAACCAACGGTTTGGCACATACGGACATTGAAATATTCGCACCAGCCCGAGGAGCCGGAAGTATTTATCCTATTGCCTTCCGACACATGTTTACAGTTTATGAATAGTTTCACATAAATAGTACTATTTCCTCATAGTACAGTGCAATGTGATGTCCGAAATGGCGGACAAAATTAGGTAATAACACGACATATATGCAAGGCAATATAAGGTGTATGTATAGGTTGGAAATTGTGATCACTGCTCGCTCGCTCCGCTCGCTCGAAAAAATCTAGTCCAACCTCACAACCGATCCGACACGTTCGCAAATTTGAAATATGTCGCCACCATATCGAATAATGAACGGAAGATGGATTGGTTTTAGGTTAGGCTATAGCTTTCGTGCGAGCGCAGCGAACGAGAGACGCGTAAAGGTGTGTCACAAACCAACGGTTTGGCACATACGGACATTGAAATATTCGCACCAGCCCGAGGAGCCGGAAGTCTTTATCCTATTGCCTTCTGACAAATGTTTACGGTTTACCAATAGTTTCACATAATTAGTACCGTTTCCTCATAGTACAGTGCAACGTGATGTCCGAAATGGCTGACAATATTAGGTACAAGCACGAAATATATGCAAGACAATATATGGTATATGTATAGCTTGGAAATTGTGACCGTTGCTCGCTCGCTCCGCTCGCTCGTAAAAATCTAGTCCAACACCACAACCGATCCGACACGTTCGCAAATTTGAAATATGTCGCCATCATATCGAATAATGAACGCAAGATGGATTGGTTTTAGGTTAGGCTATAGTTTTCGAGCGAGCGCAGCGAGCGAGAGACGCGTATAGGTGTGTCATAAACCAACGGTTTGGCACATACGGACATTGAAATATTCGCCCCAGTCCGAGGAGCCGGAAGTATTTATCCTATTGCCTACCGACACATGTTTACAGTTTATGAATAGTTTCACATAAATAGTAATATTTCCTCATAGTACAGTGCAATGTGATGTCCGAAATGGCTGACAAAATTAGGTAATAACACGAAATATATGGAAGGCAATATAAGGTATATGTATAGCTTGGAAATTGTGACCGTTGCTCGCTCGCTCCGCTCGCTCGTAAAAATCTAGTCCAACCTCACAACCGATCCCACACGATCGCAAATTTGAAATATGTCGCCACCATATCGAATAATGAACGGAAGATGGATTGGTTTTAGGTTAGGCTATAGCTTTCGTGCGAGCGCAGCGAACGGGAGACGCGTAAAGGTGTGTCACAAACCATCGGTTTGGCACATACGGACATTGATATATTCGCACCAGCCCGAGGAGCCGGAAGTCTTTATCCTATTGCCTTCTGACAAATGTTTACGGTTTACCAATAGTCTCACATAATTAGTACCGTTTCCTCATAGTACAGTGCAACGTGATGTCCGAAATGGCTGACAAAATTAGGTACAAGCACGAAATATATGCAAGACAATATATGGTATATGTATAGCTTGGAAATTGTGACCGTTGCTCGCTCGCTCCGCTCGCTCGTAAAAATCTAGTCCAACACCACATCCGATCCGACACGTTCGCAAATTTGAAATATGTCGCCATCATATCGAATAATGAACGCAAGATGGATTGGTTTTAAGTTTGGCTATAGTTTTCGAGCGAGCGCAGCGAGCCAGAGACGCGTATCGGTGTGTCATAAACCAACGGTTTGGAACATACGGACATTGAAATATTCGCACCAGCCCGAGGAGCCGGAAGTATTTATCCTATTGCCTACCGACACATGTTTACAGTTTATGAATAGTTTCACATAAATAGTACTATTTCCACATAGTACAATGCAATGTGATGTCCGAAATGGCTGACAAAATTAGGTAATAACACGACATATATGCAATGCAATATAAGGTGTGTGTATAGGTTGGAAATTGTGATCGTTGCCCGCTCGCTCCGCTCGCTCGAAAAAATCTAGTCCAACCTCACAACCGATCCCACACGTTCGCAAATTTGAATTATGTCGCCACCATATCGCGTAATGAACGGAAGATGGATTGGTTTTAGGTTAGGCTATAGCTTTCGTGCGAGCGCAGCGAACGAGAGACGCGTAAAGGTGTGTCACAAACCATCGGTTTGGCACATACGGACATTGATATATTCGCACCAGCCCGAGGAGCCGGAAGTCTTTATCCTATCGCCTTCTGACAAATGTTTCCGGTGTACCAATAGTTTCACATAATTAGTACCGTTTCCTCATAGTACAGTGCAACGCGATGTCCGAAATGGCTGACAAAATTAGGTACAAGGACGAAATATATGCAAGGCAATATAAGGTGTATGTATAGGTTAGAAATTGTGATCGTTGCTCGCTCGCTCCGCTCGCTCGAAAAAATCTAGTCCAACCTCACAACCGATCCCACACGTTCGCAAATTTGAATTATGTCGCCACCATATCGAATAATGAACGCAAGATGGATTGGTTTTAGGTTAGGCTATTCTTTTCGAGCGAGCGCAGCGAGCGAGAGACGCGTATAGGTGTGTCATAAACCAACGGTTTGGCACATACGGACATTGAAATATTCGCACCAGCCCGAGGAGCCGGAAGTCTTTATCCTATTGCCTTCTGACAAATGTTTACGGTTTACCAATAGTTTCACATAATTAGTACCGTTTCCTCATAGTACAGTGCAACGTGATGTCCGAAATGGCTGACAAAATTAGGTACAAGCACGAAATATATGCAAGGCAATATAAGGTGTATGTATAGGTTAGAAATTGTGATCGTTGCTCGCTCGCTCCGCTCGCTCGAAAAAATCTAGTCCAACCTCACAACGGATCCCACACGTTCGCAAATTTGAATTATGTCGCCACCATATCGAATAATGAACGCAAGATGGATTGGTTTTAGGTTAGGCTATAGCTTTCGTGCGAGCGCAGCGAACGAGAGACGCGTAAAGGTGTGTCACAAACCATCGGTTTGGCACATACGGACATTGATATATTCGCACCAGCCCGAGGAGCCGGAAGTCTTTATCCTATCGCCTTCTGACAAATGTTTCCGGTGTACCAATAGTTTCACATAATTAGTACCGTTTCCTCATAGTACAGTGCAACGTGATGTCCGAAATGGCTGACAAAATTAGGTACAAGCACGAAATATATGCAAGACAATATATGGTATATGTATAGCTTGGAAATTGTGACCGTTGCTCGCTCGCTCCGCTCGCTCGTAAAAATCTAGTCCAACACCACATCCGATCCGACACGTTCGCAAATTTGAAATATGTCGCCATCATATCGAATAATGAACGCAAGATGGATTGGTTTTAAGTTTGGCTATAGTTTTCGAGCGAGCGCAGCGAGCCAGAGACGCGTATCGGTGTGTCATAAACCAACGGTTTGGCACATACGGACATTGAAATATTCGCACCAGCCCGAGGAGCCGGAAGTATTTATCCTATTGCCTTCCGACACATGTTTACAGTTTATGAATAGTTTCACATAAATAGTACTATTTCCTCATAGTACAGTGCAATGTGATGTCCGAAATGGCGGACAAAATTAGGTAATAACACGACATATATGCAAGGCAATATAAGGTGTATGTATAGGTTGGAAATTGTGATCACTGCTCGCTCGCTCCGCTCGCTCGAAAAAATCTAGTCCAACCTCACAACCGATCCGACACGTTCGCAAATTTGAAATATGTCGCCACCATATCGAATAATGAACGGAAGATGGATTGGTTTTAGGTTAGGCTATAGCTTTCGTGCGAGCGCAGCGAACGAGAGACGCGTAAAGGTGTGTCACAAACCAACGGTTTGGCACATACGGACATTGAAATATTCGCACCAGCCCGAGGAGCCGGAAGTCTTTATCCTATTGCCTTCTGACAAATGTTTACGGTTTACCAATAGTTTCACATAATTAGTACCGTTTCCTCATAGTACAGTGCAACGTGATGTCCGAAATGGCTGACAAAATTAGGTACAAGCACGAAATATATGCAAGACAATATATGGTATATGTATAGCTTGGAAATTGTGACCGTTGCTCGCTCGCTCCGCTCGCTCGTAAAAATCTAGTCCAACACCACATCCGATCCGACACGTTCGCAAATTTGAAATATGTCGCCATCATATCGAATAATGAACGCAAGATGGATTGGTTTTAAGTTTGGCTATAGTTTTCGAGCGAGCGCAGCGAGCCAGAGACGCGTATCGGTGTGTCATAAACCAACGGTTTGGCACATACGGACATTGAAATATTCGCACCAGCCCGAGGAGCCGGAAGTATTTATCCTATTGCCTTCCGACACATGTTTACAGTTTATGAATAGTTTCACATAAATAGTACTATTTCCTCATAGTACAGTGCAATGTGATGTCCGAAATGGCGGACAAAATTAGGTAATAACACGACATATATGCAAGGCAATATAAGGTGTATGTATAGGTTGGAAATTGTGATCACTGCTCGCTCGCTCCGCTCGCTCGCAAAAATCTAGTCCAACCTCACAACCGATCCGACACGTTCGCAAATTTGAAATATGTCGCCACCATATCGAATAATGAACGGAAGATGGATTGGTTTTAGGTTAGGCTATAGCTTTCGTGCGAGCGCAGCGAACGAGAGACGCGTAAAGGTGTGTCACAAACCAACGGTTTGGCACATACGGACATTGAAATATTCGCACCAGCCCGAGGAGCCGGAAGTCTTTATCCTATTGCCTTCTGACAAATGTTTACGGTTTACCAATAGTTTCACATAATTAGTACCGTTTCCTCATAGTACAGTGCAACGTGATGTCCGAAATGGCTGACAAAATTAGGTACAAGCACGAAATATATGCAAGACAATATATGGTATATGTATAGCTTGGAAATTGTGACCGTTGCTCGCTCGCTCCGCTCGCTCGTAAAAATCTAGTCCAACACCACAAACCGATCCGACACGTTCGCAAATTTGAAATATGTCGCCATCATATCGAATAATGAACGCAAGATGGATTGGTTTTAGGTTAGGCTATAGTTTTCGAGCGAGCGCAGCGAGCGAGAGACGCGTATAGGTGTGTCATAAACCAACGGTTTTGGCACATACGGACATTGAAATATTCGCCCCAGTCCGAGGAGCCGGAAGTATTTATCCTATTGCCTACCGACACATGTTTACAGTTTATGAATAGTTTCACATAAATAGTACTATTTCCTCATAGTACAGTGCAATGTGATGTCCGAAATGGCTGACAAAATTAGGTAATAACACGAAATATATGGAAGGCAATATAAGGTATATGTATAGCTTGGAAATTGTGACCGTTGCTCGCTCGCTCCGCTCGCTCGTAAAAATCTAGTCCAACCTCACAACCGATCCCACACGATCGCAAATTTGAAATATGTCGCCACCATATCGAATAATGAACGGAAGATGGATTGGTTTTAGGTTAGGCTATAGCTTTCGTGCGAGCGCAGCGAACGAGAGACGCGTAAAGGTGTGTCACAAACCATCGGTTTGGCACATACGGACATTGATATATTCGCACCAGCCCGAGAGCCGGAAGTCTTTATCCTATTGCCTTCTGACAAATGTTTACGGTTTACCAATAGTCTCACATAATTAGTACCGTTTCCTCATAGTACAGTGCAACGTGATGTCCGAAATGGCTGACAAAATTAGGTACAAGCACGAAATATATGCAAGACAATATATGGTATATGTATAGCTTGGAAATTGTGACCGTTGCTCGCTCGCTCCGCTCGCTCGTAAAAATCTAGTCCAACACCACATCCGATCCGACACGTTCGCAAATTTGAAATATGTCGCCACCATATCGAATAATGAACGGAAGATGGATTGGTTTTAGGTTAGGCTATAGCTTTCGTGCGAGCGCAGCGAACGAGAGACGCGTAAAGGTGTGTCACAAACCAACGGTTTGGCACATACGGACATTGAAACATTCGCACCAGCCCGAGGAGCCGGAAGTCTTTATCCTATTGCCTACTGACAAATGCTTACAGTTTATGAATAGTTTCACATAAATAGTACTATTTCCACATATAACAGTGCAATGTGATGTCCAAAATGGCTGACAAAATTAGGTAATAATAAGAAATATAAGCAAGGCAATATAAGGTTTATGTATAGCTTGGAAATTGTGACCGTTGCTCGCTCGCTCCGCTCGCTCGTAAAAATCTCGTCCAACCTCACAACCGATCCGACACGTTCCCAAATTTGAAATATGTCGCCACCATATCGAATAATGAACGGAAGATGGATTGGTTTTAGGTTAGGCTATAGCTTTCGTGCGAGCGCAGCGAACGAGAGACGCGTAAAGGTGTGTCACAAACCAACGGTTTGGCACATACGGACATTGAAATATTCGCACCAGCCCGATGAGCCGGAAGTCTTTATCCTATTGCCTTCTGACAAATGTTTACGGTTTACCAATAGTTTCACATAATTAGTACCGTTTCCTCATAGTACAGTGCAGCGTGATGTCCGAAATGGCTGACAAAATTAGGTACAAGCTCGAAATATATGCAAGACAATATATGGTATATGTATAGCTTGGAAATTGTGACCGTTGCTCGCTCGCTCCGCTCGCTCGTAAAAATCTAGTCCAACCTCACAACCGATCCGACACGTTCGCAAATTTGAAATATGTCGCCATCATATCGAATAATGAACGCAAGGTGGATTGGTTTTAGGTTAGGCTATAGTTTTCGAGCGAGCGCCGCGAGCGAGAGACGCGTAAAGGTGTGTCATAAACCAACGGTTTGGCACATACGGACATTGAAATATTCGCACCAGCCCGAGGAGCCGGAAGTATTTATCCTATTGCCTACCGACACATGTTTACACTTTATGAATAGTTTCACATAAATAGTACTATTTCCTCATAGTACAGTGCAATGTGATGTCCGAAATGGCTGACAAAATTAGGTAATAACACGAAATATATGGAAGGCAATATAAGGTATATGTATAGCTTGGAAATTGTGACCGTTGCTCGCTCGCTCCGCTCGCTCGTAAAAATCTAGTTCAACCTCACAACCGATCCCACACGTTCGCAAATTTGAAATATGTCGCCACCATATCGAATAATGAACGGAAGATGGATTGGTTTTAGGTTAGGCTATAGCTTTCGTGCGAGCGCAGCGAACGAGAGACGCGTAAAGGTGTGTCGCAAACCATCGGTTTGGCACATACGGACATTGATATATTCGCACCAGCCCGAGGAGCCGGAAGTCTTTATCCTATTGCCTTCTGACAAATGTTTACGGTTTACCAATAGTCTCACATAATTAGTACCGTTTCCTCATGGTACAGTGCAACGTGATGTCCGAAATGGCTGACAAAATTAGGTACAAGCACGAAATATATGCAAGACAATATATGGTATATGTATAGCTTGGAAATTGTGACCGTTCCTCGCTCGCTCCGCTCGCTCGTAAAAATCTAGTCCAACCTCACAACCGATCCCACACGATCGCAAATTTGAAATATGTCGCCACCATATCGAATAATGAACGGAAGATGGATTGGTTTTAGGTTAGGCTATAGCTTTCGTGCGAGCGCAGCGAACGAGAGACGCGTAAAGGTGTGTCACAAACCATCGGTTTGGCACATACGGACATTGATATATTCGCACCAGCCCGAGGAGCCGGAAGTCTTTATCCTATTGCCTTCTGACAAATGTTTACGGTTTACCAATAGTCTCACATAATTAGTACCGTTTCCTCATAGTACAGTGCAACGTGATGTCCGAAATGGCTGACAAAATTAGGTACAAGCACGAAATATATGCAAGACAATATATGGTATATGTATAGCTTGGAAATTGTGACCGTTGCTCGCTCGCTCCGCTCGCTCGTAAAAATCTAGTCCAACACCACATCCGATCCGACACGTTCGCAAATTTGAAATATGTCGCCATCATATCGAATAATGAACGCAAGATGGATTGGTTTTAAGTTTGGCTATAGTTTTCGAGCGAGCGCAGCGAGCCAGAGACGCGTATCGGTGTGTCATAAACCAACGGTTTGGAACATACGGACATTGAAATATTCGCACCAGCCCGAGGAGCCGGAAGTCTTTATCCTATTGCCTTCTGACAAATGTTTACGGTTTACCAATAGTTTCACATAATTCGTACCGTTTCCTCATAGTACAGTGCAACGTGATGTCCGAAATGGCTGACAAAATTAGGTACAAGCACGAAATATATGCAAGACAATATATGGTATATGTATAGCTTGGAAATTGTGACCGTTGCTCGCTCGCTCCGCTCGCTCGTAAAAATCTAGTCCAGCACCACAACCGATCCGACACGTTCGCAAATTTGAAATATGTCGCCATCATATCGAATAATGAACGCAAGATGGATTGGTTTTAAGTTTGGCTATAGTTTTCGAGCGAGCGCAGCGAGCCAGAGACGCGTATCGGTGTGTCATAAACCAACGGTTTGGCGCATACGGACATTGAAATATTCGCACCAGCCCGAGGAGCCGGAAGTATTTATCCTATTGCCTACCGACACATGTTTACAGTTTATGAATAGTTTCACATAAATAGTACTATTTCCACATAGTACAATGCAATGTGATGTCCGAAATGGCTGACAAAATTAGGTAATAACACGACATATATGCAAGGCAATATAAGGTGTATGTATAGGTTGGAAATTGTGATCGTTGCTCGCTCGCTCCGCTCGCTCGAAAAAATCTAGTCCAACCTCACAACCGATCCCACACGTTCGCAAATTTGAATTATGTCGCCACCATATCGCATAATGAACGGAAGATGGATTGGTTTTAGGTTAGGCTATAGCTTTCTTGCGAGCGCAGCGAACGAGAGACGCGTAAAGGTGTGTCACAAACCATCGGTTTGGCACATACGGACATTGAAATATTCGCACCAGCCCGAGGAGCCGGAAGTCTTTATCCTATTGCCTTCTGACAAATGTTTACGGTTTACCAATAGTTTCACATAATTAGTACCGTTTCCTCATAGTACAGTGCAACGTGATGTCCGAAATGGCTGACAAAATTAGGTACAAGCACGAAATATATGCAAGGCAATATAAGGTGTATGTATAGGTTAGAAATTGTGATCGTTGCTCGCTCGCTCCGCTCGCTCGAAAAAATCTAGTCCAACCTCACAACCGATCCCACACGTTCGCAAATTTGAATTATGTCGCCACCATATCGAATAATGAACGCAAGATGGATTGGTTTTAGGTTAGGCTATAGCTTTCGTGCGAGCGCAGCGAACGAGAGACGCGTAAAGGTGTGTCACAAACCATCGGTTTGGCACATACGGACATTGATATATTCGCACCAGCCCGAGGAGCCGGAAGTCTTTATCCTATCGCCTTCTGACAAATGTTTCCGGTGTACCAATAGTTTCACATAATTAGTACCGTTTCCTCATAGTACAGTGCAACGTGATGTCCGAAATGGCTGACAAAATTAGGTACAAGAACGAAATATATGCAAGGCAATATAAGGTATATGTGTAGCTTGGAAATTGTGACCGTTGCTCGCTCGCTCCGCTCGCTCGTAGAAATCTAGTCCAACCTCACAACCGATCCGACACGTTCGCAAATTAGAAATATGTCGCCACCATATCGAATAATGAACGGAAGATAGATTGGTTTTAGGTTAGGCTATAGCTTTCGTGCGAGCGCCGCGAGCGAGAGACGCGTAAAGGTGTGTCATAAACCTACGGTTTGGCACATACGGACATTGAAATATTCGCACCAGCCCGAGGAGCCGGAAGTATTTATCCTATTGCCTACCGACACATGTTTACAGTTTATGAATAGTTTCACATAAATAGTACTATTTCCACATAGTACAGTGCAATGTGATGTCCGAAATGGCTGACACAATTAGGTACTAGCACGAAATATATGCAAGGCAATATATGGTATATGCATAGCTTGGAAATTGTGACCATTGCTCGCTCGCTCCGCTCGCTCGTAAAAATCTAGTCCAACCTCACAAGCGATCCGACACGTTCGCAAATTTGAAATATGTCGCCATCATATCGTCGAATAATGAACGCAAGGTGGATTGGTTTTAGGTTAGGCTATAGTTTTCGAGCGAGCGCCGCGAGCGAGAGACGCGTAAAGGTGTGTCATAAACCAACGGGTTTGGCACATACGGACATTGAAATATTCGCACCAGCCCGAGGAGCCGGAAGTATTTATCCTATTGCCTACCGACACATGTTTACACTTTATGAATAGTTTCACATAAATAGTACTATTTCCTCATAGTACAGTGCAATGTGATGTCCGAAATGGCTGACAAAATTAGGTAATAACACGAAATATATGGGAAGGCAATATAAGGTATATGTATAGCTTGGAAATTGTGACCGTTGCTCGCTCGCTCCGCTCGCTCGTAAAAATCTAGTTCAACCTCACAACCGATCCGACACGTTCGCAAATTTGAAATATGTCGCCACCATATCGAATAATGAACGGAAGATGGATTGGTTTTAGGTTAGGCTATAGCTTTCGTGCGAGCGCAGCGAACGAGAGACGCGTAAAGGTGTGTCGCAAACCATCGGTTTGGCACATACGGACATTGATATATTCGCACCAGCCCGAGGAGCCGGAAGTCTTTATCCTATTGCCTTCTGACAAATGTTTACGGTTTACCAATAGTCTCACATAATTAGTACCGTTTCCTCATAGTACAGTGCAACGTGATGTCCGAAATGGCTGACAAAATTAGGTACAAGCACGAAATATATGCAAGACAATATATGGTATATGTATAGCTTGGAAATTGTGACCGTTCCTCGCTCGCTCCGCTCGCTCGTAAAAAATCTAGTCCAACCTCACAACCGATCCGACACGTTCGCAAATTTGAAATATGTCGCCATCATATCGAATAATGAACGCAAGGTGGATTGGTTTTAGGTTAGGCTATAGTTTTCCAGCGAGCGCGGCGAGCGAGAGACGCGTATAGGTGTGTCATAAACCAACGGTTTGGCACATACGGACATTGAAATATTCGCACCAGCCCGAGGAGCCGGAAGTATTTATCCTATTGCCTACCGACACATGTTTACAGTTTATGAATAGTTTCACATAAATAGTACTATTTCCTCATAGTACAGTGCAATGTGGTGTCCGAAATGGCTGACAAAATTTGGCAATAACACGAAATATATGGAAGGCAATATAAGGTATATGTATAGCTTGGAAATTGTGACCGTTGCTCGCTCGCTCCGCTCGCTCGTAAAAATCTAGTCCAACCTCACAACCGATCCGACACGTTCGCAAATTAGAAATATGTCGCCACCATATCGAATAATGAACGGAAGATAGATTGGTTTTAGGTTAGGCTATAGCTTTCGTGCGAGCGCCGCGAGCGAGAGACGCGTAAAGGTGTGTCATAAACCTACGGTTTGCCACATACGGACATTGAAATATTCGCACCAGCCCGAGGAGCCGGAAGTATTTATCCTATTGCCTACCGACACATGTTTACAGTTTATGAATAGTTTCACATAAATAGTACTATTTCCTCATAGTACAGTGCAATGTGATGTCCGAAATGGCTGACACAATTAGGTACTAGCACGAATATATGCAAGGCAATATATGGTATATGCATAGCTTGGAAATTGTGACCATTGCTCGCTCGCTCCGCTCGCTCGTAAAAATCTAGTCCAACCTCACAAGCGATCCGACACGTTCGCAAATTTGAAATATGTCGCCACCATATCCAATAATGAACGGAAGATGGAATGGTTTTAGGTTAGGCTATAGCTTTCGTGCGAGCGCAGCGAGCGAGAGACGCGTAAAGGTGCGTCACAAACCAACGGTTTTGGCACATACGGACATTGAAACATTCGCACCAGCCCGAGGAGCCGGAAGTCTTTATCCTATTGCCTACTGACAAATGCTTACAGTTTATGAATAGTTTCACATAAATAGTACTATTTCCACATATAACAGTGCAATGTGATGTCCAAAATGGCTGACAAAATTAGGTAATAATAAGAAATATAAGCAAGGCAATATAAGGTATATGTATAGCTTGGAAATTGTGACCGTTGCTCGCTCGCTCCGCTCGCTCGTAAAAATCTCGTCCAACCTCACAACCGATCCGACACGTTCCCAAATTTGAAATATGTCGCCACCATATCGAATAATGAACGGAAGATGGATTGGTTTTAGGTTAGGCTATAGCTTTCATGCGAGCGCAGCGAGCGAGAGACGCGTAAATGTGTTTCACAAACAAACGGTTTGGCACATACGGACATTGAAATATTCGCACCAGCCCGAGGAGCCGAAAGTCTTTATCCTATTGCCTTCTGACAAATGTTTACGGTTTACCAACAGTTTCACATAATTAGAACCGTTTCCTCATAGTACAGTGCAATGTGATGTCCGAAATGGCAGACAAAATTAGGTAATAACACGACATATATGCAAGGCAATATAAGGTGTATTTATAGGTTGGAAATTGTGATCGTTGCTCGCTCGTTCCGCTCGCTCGAAAAAATCTAGTACAACCTCACAACCGATCCGACACGTTCGCAAATTTGAAATATGTCGCCACCATATCGAATAATGAACGGAAGATGGATTGGTTTTAGGTTAGGCTATAGCTTTCGTGCGAGCGCAGCGAACGAGAGACGCGTAAAGGTGTGTCACAAACCAACGGTTTGGCACATACGGACATTGAAATATTCGCACCAGCCCGATGAGCCGGATGTCTTTATCCTATTGCCTTCTGACAAATGTTTCCGGTTTACCAATAGTTTCACATAATTAGTACCGTTTCCTCATAGTACAGTGCAGCGTGATGTCCGAAATGGCTGACAAAATTAGGTACAAGCTCGAAATATATGCAAGACAATATATGGTATATGTATAGCTTGGAAATTGTGACCGTTGCTCGCTCGCTCCGCTCGCTCGTAAAAATCAAGTCCAACCTCACAACCGATCCGACACGTTCGCAAATTTGAAATATGTCGCCATCATATCGAATAATGAACGCAAGGTGGGTTGGTTTTTAGGTTAGGCTATAGTTTTCGAGCGAGCGCGGCGAGCGAGAGACGCGTAAAGGTGTGTCATAAACCAACGGTTTGGCACATACGGACATTGAAATATTCGCACCAGCCCGAGGAGCCGGAAGTATTTATCCTATTGCCTACCGACACATGTTTACACTTTATGAATAGTTTCACATAAATAGTACTATTTCCTCATAGTACAGTGCAATGTGATGTCCGAAATGGCTGACAAAATTAGGTAATAACACGAAATATATGGAAGGCAATATAAGGTATATGTATAGCTTGGAAATTGTGACCGTTGCTGGCTCGCTCCGCTCGCTCGAAAAAATCTAGTCCAACCTCACAACCGATCCGACACGTTCGCAAATTTGAAATATGTCGCCACCATATCGAATAATGAACGGAACATGGATTGGTTTTAGGTTAGGCTATAGTTTTCGAACGAGCGCAGCGAGCGAGAGACGCGTAAAGGTGTGTCACAAACCATCGGTTTGGCACATACGGACATTGATATATTCGCACCAGCCCGAGGAGCCGGAAGTCTTTATCCTATTGCCTTCTGACAAATGTTTACGGTTTACCAATAGTCTCACATAATTAGTACCGTTTCCTCATAGTACAGTGCAATGTGATGTCCGAAATGGCTGACAAAATTAGGTAATAACGCGAAATATATGGAAGGCAATATAAGGTATATGTATAGCTTGGAAATTGTGACCGTTGCTCGCTCGCTCCGCTCGCTCGTAAAAATCTAGTTCAACCTCACAACCGATCCCACACGTTCGCAAATTTGAAATATGTCGCCACCATATCGAATAATGAACGGAAGATGGATTGGATTTAGGTTAGGCTATAGCTTTCGTGCGAGCGCAGCGAACGAGAGACGCGTAAAGGTGTGTCACAAACCATCGGTTTGGCACATACGGACATTGATATATTCGCACCAGCCCGAGGACCCGGAAGTCTTTATCCTATTGCCTTCTGACAAATGTTTACGGTTTACCAATAGTCTCACATAATTAGTACCGTTTCCTCATAGTACAGTGCAACGTGATGTCCGAAATGGCTGACAAAATTAGGTACAAGCACGAAATATATGCAAGACAATATATGGTATATGTATAGCTTGGAAATTGTGACCGTTGCTCGCTCGCTCCGCTCGCTCGTAAAAATCTAGTCCAACGCCACAACCGATCCGACACGTTCGCAAATTTGAAATATGTCGCCATCATATCGAATAATGAACGCAAGATGGATTGGTTTTAGGTTAGGCTATAGTTTTCGAGCGAGCGCAGCGAGCGAGAGACGCGTATAGGTGTGTCATAAACCAACGGTTTGGCACATACGGACATTGAAATATTCGCACCAGCCCGAGGAGCCGGAAGTATTTATCCTATTGCCTACCGACACATGTTTACAGTTTATGAATAGTTTCACATAAATAGTACTATTTCCTCATAGTACAGTGCAATGTGATGTCCGAAGTGGCAGACAAAATTAGGTAATAACACGACATATATGCAAGGCAATATAAGGTGTATGTATAGGTTGGAAATTGTGATCGTTGCTCGCTCGCTCCGCTCGCTCGAAAAAATCTAGTCCAACCTCACAACCGATCCGACACGTTCGCAAATTTGAAATATGTCGCCACCATATCCAATAATGAACGGAAGATGGATTGGTTTTAGGTTAGGCTATAGCTTTCGTGCGAGCGCAGCGAACGAGAGACGCGTAAAGGTGTGTCACAAACCAACGGTTTGGCACATACGGACATTGAAATATTCGCACCAGCCCGAGGAGCCGGAAGTCTTTATCCTATTGCCTTCTGACAAATGTTTACGGTTTACCAATAGTCTCACATAATTAGTACCGTTTCCTCATAGTACAGTGCAGCGTGATGTCCGAAATGGCTGACAAAATTAGGTACAAGCTCGAAATATATGCAAGACAATATATGGTATATGTATAGCTTGGAAATTGTGACCGTTGCTCGCTCGCTACGCTCGCTCGTAAAAATCTAGTCCAACCTCACAACCGATCCGACACGTTCGCAAATTTGAAATATGTCGCCATCATATCGAATAATGAACGCAAGATGGATTGGTTTTAGGTTAGGCTATAGTTTTCGAGCGAGCGCCGCGAGCGAGAGACGCGTAAAGGTGTGCCATAAACCAACGGTTTGGCACATACGGACATTGAAATATTCGCACCAGCCCGAGGAGCCGGAAGTATTTATCCTATTGCCTACCGACACATGCTTACAGTTTATGAATAGTTTCACATAAATAGTACTATTTCCTCATAGTACAGTGCAATGTGATGTCCGAAATGGCTGACAAAATTAGGTAATAACACGACATATATGCAAGGCAATATAAGGTGTATGTATAGGTTGGAAATTGTGATCGTTGCTCGCTCGCTCCGCTCGCTCGAAAAAATCTAGTCCAACCTCACAACCGATCCGACACGTTCGCAAATTTGAAATATGTCGCCGCCATATCGAATAATGAACGGAAGATGGATTGGTTTTAGGTTAGGCTATAGCTTTCGTGCGAGCGCAGCGAACGAGAGACGCGTAAAGGTGTGTCACAAACCATCGGTTTGGCACATACGGACATTGATATATTCGCACCAGCCCGAGGAGCCGGAAGTCTTTATCCTATTGCCTTCTGACAAATGTTTACGGTTTACCAATAGTTTCACATAATTAGTACCGTTTCCTCATAGTACAGTGCAACGTGATGTCCGAAATGGCTGACAAAATTAGGTACAAGCACGAAATATATGCAAGACAATATATGGTATATGTATAGCTTGGAAATTGTGACCGTTGCTCGCTCGCTCCGCTCGCTCGTAAAAATCTAGTCCAACGCCACAACCGATCCGACACGTTCGCAAATTTGAAATATGTCGCCATCATATCGAATAATGAACGCAAGATGGATTGGTTTTAGGTTAGGCTATAGTTTTCGAGCGAGCGCAGCGAGCGAGAGACGCGTATAGGTGTGTCATAAACCAACGGTTTGGCACATACGGACATTGAAATATTCGCACCAGCCCGAGGAGCCGGAAGTATTTATCCTATTGCCTACCGACACATGTTTACAGTTTATGAATAGTTTCACATAAATAGTACTATTTCCTCATAGTACAGTGCAATGTGATGTCCGAAGTGGCAGACAAAATTAGGTAATAACACGACATATATGCAAGGCAATATAAGGTGTATGTATAGGTTGGAAATTGTGATCGTTGCTCGCTCGCTCCGCTCGCTCGAAAAAATCTAGTCCAACCTCACAACCGATCCGACACGTTCGCAAATTTGAAATATGTCGCCACCATATCCAATAATGAACGGAAGATGGATTGGTTTTAGGTTAGGCTATAGCTTTCGTGCGAGCGCAGCGAACGAGAGACGCGTAAAGGTGTGTCACAAACCAACGGTTTGGCACATACGGACATTGAAATATTCGCACCAGCCCGAGGAGCCGGAAGTCTTTATCCTATTGCCTTCTGACAAATGTTTACGGTTTACCAATAGTCTCACATAATTAGTACCGTTTCCTCATAGTACAGTGCAGCGTGATGTCCGAAATGGCTGACAAAATTAGGTACAAGCTCGAAATATATGCAAGACAATATATGGTATATGTATAGCTTGGAAATTGTGACCGTTGCTCGCTCGCTACGCTCGCTCGTAAAAATCTAGTCCAACCTCACAACCGATCCGACACGTTCGCAAATTTGAAATATGTCGCCATCATATCGAATAATGAACGCAAGATGGATTGGTTTTAGGTTAGGCTATAGTTTTCGAGCGAGCGCCGCGAGCGAGAGACGCGTACAGGTGTGCCATAAACCAACGGTTTGGCACATACGGACATTGAAATATTCGCACCAGCCCGAGGAGCCGGAAGTATTTATCCTATTGCCTACCGACACATGCTTACAGTTTATGAATAGTTTCACATAAATAGTACTATTTCCTCATAGTACAGTGCAATGTGATGTCCGAAATGGCTGACAAAATTAGGTAATAACACGACATATATGCAAGGCAATATAAGGTGTATGTATAGGTTGGAAATTGTGATCGTTGCTCGCTCGCTCCGCTCGCTCGAAAAAATCTAGTCCAACCTCACAACCGATCCGACACGTTCGCAAATTTGAAATATGTCGCCGCCATATCGAATAATGAACGGAAGATGGATTGGTTTTAGGTTAGGCTATAGCTTTCGTGCGAGCGCAGCGAACGAGAGACGCGTAAAGGTGTGTCACAAACCATCGGTTTGGCACATACGGACATTGATATATTCGCACCAGCCCGAGGAGCCGGAAGTCTTTATCCTATTGCCTTCTGACAAATGTTTACGGTTTACCAATAGTTTCACATAATTAGTACCGTTTCCTCATAGTACAGTGCAACGTGATGTCCGAAATGGCTGACAAAATTAGGTACAAGCACGAAATATATGCAAGACAATATATGGTATATGTATAGCTTGGAAATTGTGACCGTTGCTCGCTCGCTCCGCTCGCTCGTAAAAATCTAGTCCAACGCCACAACCGATCCGACACGTTCGCAAATTTGAAATATGTCGCCATCATATCGAATAATGAACGCAAGATGGATTGGTTTTAGGTTAGGCTATAGTTTTCGAGCGAGCGCAGCGAGCGAGAGACGCGTATAGGTGTGTCATAAACCAACGGTTTGGCACATACGGACATTGAAATATTCGCACCAGCCCGAGGAGCCGGAAGTATTTATCCTATTGCCTACCGACACATGTTTACAGTTTATGAATAGTTTCACATAAATAGTACTATTTCCTCATAGTACAGTGCAATGTGATGTCCGAAGTGGCAGACAAAATTAGGTAATAACACGACATATATGCAAGGCAATATAAGGTGTATGTATAGGTTGGAAATTGTGATCGTTGCTCGCTCGCTCCGCTCGCTCGAAAAAATCTAGTCCAACCTCACAACCGATCCGACACGTTCGCAAATTTGAAATATGTCGCCACCATATCCAATAATGAACGGAAGATGGATTGGTTTTAGGTTAGGCTATAGCTTTCGTGCGAGCGCAGCGAACGAGAGACGCGTAAAGGTGTGTCACAAACCAACGGTTTGGCACATACGGACATTGAAATATTCGCACCAGCCCGAGGAGCCGGAAGTCTTTATCCTATTGCCTTCTGACAAATGTTTACGGTTTACCAATAGTTTCACATAATTAGTACCGTTTCCTCATAGTACAGTGCAGCGTGATGTCCGAAATGGCTGACAAAATTAGGTACAAGCTCGAAATATATGCAAGACAATATATGGTATATGTATAGCTTGGAAATTGTGACCGTTGCTCGCTCGCTCCGCTCGCTCGTAAAAATCTAGTCCAACCTCACAACCGATCCGACACGTTCGCAAATTTGAAATATGTCGCCATCATATCGAATAATGAACGCAAGATGGATTGGTTTTAGGTTAGGCTATAGTTTTCGAGCGAGCGCCGCGAGCGAGAGACGCGTAAAGGTGTGTCATAAACCAACGGTTTGGCACATACGGACATTGAAATATTCGCACCAGCGCGAGGAGCCGGAAGTATTTATCCTATTGCCTACCGACACATGTTTACAGTTTATGAATAGTTTCACATAAATAGTACTATTTCCTCATAGTACAGTGCAATGTGATGTCCGAAATGGCTGACGAAATTAGGTAATAACACGAAATATATGGAAGGCAATATAAGGTATATGTATAGCTTGGAAATTGTGACCGTTGCTCGCTCGCTCCGCTCGCTCGTAAAAATCTAGTCCAACCTCACAACCGATCCCACACGTTCGCAAATTTGAAATATGTCGCCACCATATCGAATAATGAACGGAAGATGGATTGGTTTTAGGTTAGGCTATAGCTTTCGTGCGAGCGCAGCGAACGAGAGACGCGTAAAGGAGTGTCACAAACCATCGGTTTGGCACATACGGACATTGATATATTCGCGCCAGCCCGAGGAGCCGGAAGTCTTTATCCTATTGCCTTCTGACAAATGTTTACGGTTTACCAATAGTTTCACATAATTAGTACCGTTTCCTCATAGTACAGTGCAGCGTGATGTCCGAAATGGCTGACAAAATTGGGTAATAACACGAAATATATGGAAGGCAATATAAGGTATATGTATAGCTTGGAAATTGTGACCGTTGCTCGCTCGCTCCGCTCGCTCGTAAAAATCTAGTCCAACCTCACAACCGATCCCACACGTTCGCAAATTTGAAATATGTCGCCACCATATCGAATAATGAACGGAAGGTGGATTGGTTTTAGGTTAGGCTATAGCTTACGTGCGAGCGCAGCGAACGAGAGACGCGTAAAGGTGTGTCATAAACCAACGGTTTGGCACATACGGACATTGAAATATTCGCACCAGCCCGAGGAGCCGGAAGTATTTATCCTATTGCCTACCGACACATGTTTACAGTTTATGAACAGTTTCACATAATTAGTACCGTTTCCTCATAGTACAGTGCAACGTGATGTCCGAAATGGCTGACAAAATTAGGTACAAGCACGAAATATATGCAAGACAATATATGGTATATGTATAGCTTGGAAATTGTGACCGTTGCTCGCTCGCTCCGCTCGCTCGTAAAAATCTAGTCCAACCTCACAACCGACCCGACACGTTCGCAAATTTGAAATATGTCGCCATCATATCGAATAATGAACGCACGATGGATTGGTTTTAGGTTAGGCTATAGTTTTCGAGCGAGCGCCGCGAGCGAGAGACGCGTAAAGGTGTGTCATAAACCAACGGTTTGGCACATACGGACATTGAAATATTCGCACCAGCCCGAGGAGCCGGGAGTATTTATCCTATTGCCTACCGACACATGTTTACAGTTTATGAATAGTTTCACATAAATAGTACTATTTCCTCATAGTACAGTGCAATGTGATGTCCGAAATGGCTGACAAAATTAGGTAATAACACGAAATATATGGAAGGCAATATAAGGTATATGTATAGCTTGGAAATTGTGACCGTTGCTCGCTCGCTCCGCTCGCTCGTAAAAATCTAGTCCAACCTCACAACCGATCCCACACGTTCGCAAATTTGAAATATGTCGCCACCATATCGAATAATGAACGGAAGGTGGATTGGTTTTAGGTTAGGCTATAGCTTTCGTGCGAGCGCAGCGAACGAGAGACGCGTAAAGGTGTGTCACAAACCATCGGTTTGGCACATACGGACATTGATACATTCGCACCAGCCCGAGGAGCCGGAAGTCTTTATCCTATTGCCTTCTGACAAATGTTTACGGTTTACCAATAGTCTCACATAATTACTACCGTTTCCTCATAGTACAGTGCAACGTGATGTCCGAAATGGCTGACAAAATTAGGTACAAGCACGAATTATATGCAAGACAATATATGGTATATGTATAGCTTGGAAATTGTGACCGTTGCTCGCTCGCTCCGCTCGCTCGTAAAAATCTAGTCCAACCCCACAACCGATCCGAAACGTTCGCAAATTTGAAATATGTCGCCATCATATCGAATAATGAACGCAAGATGGATTGGTTTTAGGTTAGGCTATAGTTTTCGAGCGAGCGCCGCGAGCGAGAGACGCGTATCGGTGTGTCACAAACCAACGGTTTGGCACATACGGACATTGATATATTCGCACCAGCCCGAGGACCCGGAAGTCTTTATCCTATTGCCTTCTGACAAATGTTTACGGTTTACCAATAGTCTCACATAATTAGTACCGTTTCCTCATAGTACAGTGCAACGTGATGTCCGAAATGGCTGACAAAATTAGGTACAAGCACGAAATATATGCAAGACAATATATGGTATATGTATAGCTTGGAAATTGTGACCGTTGCTCGCTCGCTCCGCTCGCTCGTAAAAATCTAGTCCAACCCCACAACCGATCCGACACGTTCGCAAATTTGAAATATGTCGCCATCATATCGAATAATGAACGCAAGATGGATTGGTTTTAGGTTAGGCTATAGTTTTCGAGCGAGCGCCGCGAGCGAGAGACGCGTAAAGGTGTGTCATAAACCAACGGTTTGGCACATACGCACATTGAAATATTCGCACCAGCCCGAGGAGCCGGAAGTATTTATCCTATTGCCTACCGACACATGTTTACAGTTTATGAATAGTTTCACATAAATAGTACTACTTCCTCATAGTACAGTGCAATGTGATGTCCGAAATGGCAGACAAAATTAGGTAATAACACGACATATATGCAAGGCAATATAAGGTGTATGTATAGGTTGGAAATTGTGATCGTTGCTCGCTCGCTCCGCTCGCTCGAAAAAATCTAGTCCAACCTCACAACCGATCCGACACGTTCGCAAATTTGAAATATGTCGCCACCATATCCAATAATGAACGGAAGATGGATTGGTTTTAGGTTAGGCTATAGCTTTCGTGCGAGCACAGCGAACGAGAGACGCGTAAAGGTGTGTCACAAACCAACGGTTTGGCACATACGGACATTGAAATATTCGCACCAGCCCGAGGAGCCGGAAGTCTTTATCCTATTGCCTTCTGACAAATGTTTACGGTTTACCAATAGTCTCACATAATTAGTACCGTTTCCTCATAGTACAGTGCAGCGTGATGTCCGAAATGGCTGACAAAATTAGGTACAAGCTCGAAATATATGCAAGACAATATATGGTATATGTATAGCTTGGAAATTGTGACCGTTGCTCGCTCGCTACGCTCGCTCGTAAAAATCTAGTCCAACCTCACAACCGATCCGACACGTTCGCAAATTTGAAATATGTCGCCATCATATCGAATAATGAACGCAAGATGGATTGGTTTTAGGTTAGGCTATAGTTTTCGAGCGAGCGCCGCGAGCGAGAGACGCGTAAAGGTGTGCCATAAACCAACGGTTTGGCACATACGAACATTGAAATATTCGCACCAGCCCGAGGAGCCGGAAGTATTTATCCTATTGCCTACCGACACATGTTTACAGTTTATGAATAGTTTCACATAAATAGTACTATTTCCTCATAGTACAGTGCAATGTGATGTCCGAAATGGCTGACAAAATTAGGTAATAACACGACATATATGCAAGGCAATATAAGGTGTATGTATAGGTTGGAAATTGTGATCGTTGCTCGCTCGCTCCGCTCGCTCGAAAAAATCTAGTCCAACCTCACAACCGATCTGACACGTTCGCAAATTTGAAATATGTCGCCGCCATATCGAATAATGAACGGAAGATGGATTGGTTTTAGGTTAGGCTATAGCTTTCGTGCGAGCGCAGCGAACGAGAGACGCGTAAAGGTGTGTCACAAACCATCGGTTTGGCACATACGGACATTGATATATTCGCACCAGCCCGAGGAGCCGGAAGTCTTTATCCTATTGCCTTCTGACAAATGTTTACGGTTTACCAATAGTTTCACATAATTAGTACCGTTTCCTCATAGTACAGTGCAACGTGATGTCCGAAATGGCTGACAAAATTAGGTACAAGCACGAAATATATGCAAGACAATATATGGTATATGTATAGCTTGGAAATTGTGACCGTTGCTCGCTCGCGCCGCTCGCTCGTAAAAATCTAGTCCAACGCCACAACCGATCCGACACGTTCGCAAATTTGAAATATGTCGCCATCATATCGAATAATGAACGCAAGATGGATTGGTTTTAGGTTAGGCTATAGTTTTCGAGCGAGCGCAGCGAGCGAGAGACGCGTATAGGTGTGTCATAAACCAACGGTTTGGCACATACGGACATTGAAATATTCGCACCAGCCCGAGGAGCCGGAAGTATTTATCCTATTGCCTACCGACACATGTTTACAGTTTATGAATAGTTTCACATAAATAGTACTATTTCCTCATAGTACAGTGCAATGTGATGTCCGAAATGGCAGACAAAATTAGGTAATAACACGACATATATGCAAGGCAATATAAGGTGTATGTATAGGTTGGAAATTGTGATCGTTGCTCGCTCGCTCCGCTCGCTCGAAAAAATCTAGTCCAACCTCACAACCGATCCGACACGTTCGCAAATTTGAAATATGTCGCCACCATATCCAATAATGAACGGAAGATGGATTGGTTTTAGGTTAGGCTATAGCTTTCGTGCGAGCGCAGCGAACGAGAGACGCGTAAAGGTGTGTCACAAACCAACGGTTTGGCACATACGGACATTGAAATATTCGCACCAGCCCGAGGAGCCGGAAGTCTTTATCCTATTGCCTTCTGACAAATGTTTACGGTTTACCAATAGTTTCACATAATTAGTACCGTTTCCTCATAGTACAGTGCAGCGTGATGTCCGAAATGGCTGACAAAATTAGGTACAAGCTCGAAATATATGCAAGACAATATATGGTATATGTATAGCTTGGAAATTGTGACCGTTGCTCGCTCGCTCCGCTCGCTCGTAAAAATCTAGTCCAACCTCACAACCGATCCGACACGTTCGCAAATTTGAAATATGTCGCCATCATATCGAATAATGAACGCAAGATGGATTGGTTTTAGGTTAGGCTATAGTTTTCGAGCGAGCGCCGCGAGCGAGAGACGCGTAAAGGTGTGTCATAAACCAACGGTTTGGCACATACGGACATTGAAATATTCGCACCAGCGCGAGGAGCCGGAAGTATTTATCCTATTGCCTACCGACACATGTTTACAGTTTATGAATAGTTTCACATAAATAGTACTATTTCCTCATAGTACAGTGCAATGTGATGTCCGAAATGGCTGACGAAATTAGGTAATAACACGAAATATATGGAAGGCAATATAAGGTATATGTATAGCTTGGAAATTGTGACCGTTGCTCGCTCGCTCCGCTCGCTCGTAAAAATCTAGTCCAACCTCACAACCGATCCCACACGTTCGCAAATTTGAAATATGTCGCCACCATATCGAATAATGAACGGAAGGTGGATTGGTTTTAGGTTAGGCTATAGCTTACGTGCGAGCGCAGCGAACGAGAGACGCGTAAAGGTGTGTCATAAACCAACGGTTTGGCACATACGGACATTGAAATATTCGCACCAGCCCGAGGAGCCGGAAGTATTTATCCTATTGCCTACCGACACATGTTTACAGTTTATGAACAGTTTCACATAATTAGTACCGTTTCCTCATAGTACAGTGCAACGTGATGTCCGAAATGGCTGACAAAATTAGGTACAAGCACGAAATATATGCAAGACAATATATGGTATATGTATAGCTTGGAAATTGTGACCGTTGCTCGCTCGCTCCGCTCGCTCGTAAAAATCTAGTCCAACCTCACAACCGACCCGACACGTTCGCAAATTTGAAATATGTCGCCATCATATCGAATAATGAACGCAAGATGGATTGGTTTTAGGTTAGGCTATAGTTTTCGAGCGAGCGCCGCGAGCGAGAGACGCGTAAAGGTGTGTCATAAACCAACGGTTTGGCACATACGGACATTGAAATATTCGCACCAGCCCGAGGAGCCGGAAGTATTTATCCTATTGCCTACCGACACATGTTTACAGTTTATGAATAGTTTCACATAAATAGTACTATTTCCTCATAGTACAGTGCAATGTGATGTCCGAAATGGCTGACAAAATTAGGTAATAACACGAAATATATGGAAGGCAATATAAGGTATATGTATAGCTTGGAAATTGTGACCGTTGCTCGCTCGCTCCGCTCGCTCGTAAAAATCTAGTCCAACCTCACAACCGATCCCACACGTTCGCAAATTTGAAATTTGTCGCCACCATATCGAATAATGAACGGAAGGTGGATTGGTTTTAGGTTAGGCTATAGCTTACGTGCGAGCGCAGCGAACGAGAGACGCGTAAAGGTGTGTCACAAACCATCGGTTTGGCACATACGGACATTGATACATTCGCACCAGCCCGAGGAGCCGGAAGTCTTTATCCTATTGCCTTCTGACAAATGTTTACGGTTTACCAATAGTCTCACATAATTAGTACCGTTTCCTCATAGTACAGTGCAACGTGATGTCCGATATGGCTGACAAAATTAGGTACAAGCACGAAATATATGCAAGACAATATATGGTATATGTATAGCTTGGAAATTGTGACCGTTGCTCGCTCGCTCCGCTCGCTCGTAAAAATCTAGTCCAACCTCACAACCGACCCGACACGTTCGCAAATTTGAAATATGTCGCCATCATATCGAATAATGAACGCAAGATGGATTGGTTTTAGGTTAGGCTATAGTTTTCGAGCGAGCGCCGCGAGCGAGAGACGCGTAAAGGTGTGTCATAAACCAACGGTTTGGCACATACGGACATTGAAATATTCGCACCAGCCCGAGGAGCCGGAAGTATTTATCCTATTGCCTACCGACACATGTTTACAGTTTATGAATAGTTTCACATAAATAGTACTATTTCCTCATAGTACAGTGCAATGTCATGTCCGAAATGGCTGACAAAATTAGGTAATAACACGAAATATATGGAAGGCAATATAAGGTATATGTATAGCTTGGAAATTGTGACCGTTGCTCGCTCGCTCCGCTCGCTCGTAAAAATCTAGTCCAACCTCACAACCGATCCCACACGTTCGCAAATTTGAAATATGTCGCCACCATATCGAATAATGAACGGAAGGTGGATTGGTTTTAGGTTAGGCTATAGCTTTCGTGCGAGCGCAGCGAACGAGAGACGCGTAAAGGTGTGTCACAAACCATCGGTTTGGCACATACGGACATTGATACATTCGCACCAGCCCGAGGAGCCGGAAGTCTTTATCCTATTGCCTTCTGACAAATGTTTACGGTTTACCAATAGTCTCACATAATTACTACCGTTTCCTCATAGTACAGTGCAACGTGATGTCCGAAATGGCTGACAAAATTAGGTACAAGCACGAATTATATGCAAGACAATATATGGTATATGTATAGCTTGGAAATTGTGACCGTTGCTCGCTCGCTCCGCTCGCTCGTAAAAATATAGTCCAACCCCACAACCGATCCGAAACGTTCACAAATTTGAAATATGTCGCCATCATATCGAATAATGAACGCAAGATGGATTGGTTTTAGGTTAGGCTATAGTTTTCGAGCGAGCGCCGCGAGCGAGAGACGCGTATCGGTGTGTCATAAACCAACGGTTTGGCACATACGGACATTGATATATTCGCACCAGCCCGAGGAGCCGGAAGTATTTATCCTATTGCCTACCGACACATGATTACAGTTTATGAATAGTTTCACATAAATAGTACTATTTCCTCATAGTACAGTGCAATGTGATGTCCGAAATGGCTGACAAAATTAGGTAATAACACGAAATATATGGAAGGCAATATAAGGTATATGTATAGGTTGGAAATTGTGACCGTTGCTCGCTCGCTCCGCTCGCTCGTAAAAATCTAGTCCAACCTCACAACCGATCCCACACGTTCGCAAATTTGAAATATGTCGCCACCATATCGAATAATGAACGGAAGATGGATTGGTTTTAGGTTAGGCTATAGCTTTGGTGCGAGCGCAGCGAACGAGAGACGCGTAAAGGTGTGTCACAAACCATCGGTTTGGCACATACGGACATTGATATATTCGCACCAGTCCGAGGAGCCGGAAGTCTTTATCCTATTGCCTTCTGACAAATGTTTACGGTTTACCAATAGTCTCACATAATTAGTACCGTTTCCTCATAGTACAGTCCAACGTGATGTCCGAAATGGCTGACAAAATTAGGTACAAGCACGAAATATATGCAAGACAATATATGGTATATGTATAGCTTGGAAATTGTGACCGTTGCTCGCTCGCTCCGCTCGCTCGTAAAAATCTAGTCCAACCTCACAACCGACCCGACACATTCGCAAATTTGAAATATGTCGCCATCATATCGAATAATGAACGCAAGATGGATTGGTTTTAGGTTAGGCTATAGTTTTCGAGCGAGCGCCGCGAGCGAGAGACGCGTAAAGGTGTGTCATAAACCAACGGTTTGGCACATACGGACATTGAAATATTCGCACCAGCCCGAGGAGCCGGAAGTATTTATCCTATTGCCTACCGACACATGTTTACAGTTTATGAATAGTTTCACATAAATAGTAATATTTCCTCATAGTACAGTGCAATGTGATGTCCGAAATGGCTGACAAAATTAGGTAATAACACGAAATATATGGAAGGCAATATAAGTTATATGTATAGGTTGGAAATTGTGACCGTTGCTCGCTCGCTCCGCTCGCTCGTCAAAATCTAGTCCAACCTCACAACCGATCCGACACGTTCGCAAATTTGAAATATGTCGCCATCATATCGAATAATGAACGCAAGATGGATTGGTTTTAGGTTAGGCTATAGTTTTCGAGCGAGCGCCGCGAGCGAGAGACGCGTAAAGGTGTGTCATAAACCAACGGTTTGGCACATACGGACATTGAAATATTCGCACCAGCCCGAGGAGCCGGAAGTATTTATCCTATTGCCTACCGACACATGTTTACAGTTTATGAATAGTTTCACATAATTAGTACCGTTTCCTTATAGTACAGTGCAGCGTGATGTCCGAAATGGCTGACAAAATTAGGTACAAGCTCGAAATATATGCAAGACAATATATGGTATATGTATAGCTTGGAAATTGTGACCGTTGCTCGCTCGCTCCGCTCGATCGTAAAAATCTAGCCCAACCTCACAACCGATCCGACACGTTCGCAAATTTGAAATATGTCGCCATCATATCGAATAATGAACGCAAGATGGATTGGTTTTAGGTTAGGCTATAGTTTTCGAGCGAGCGCCGCGAGCGAGAGACGCGTAAAGGTGTGTCATAAACCAACGGTTTGGCACATACGGACATTGAAATATTCGCACCAGCCCGACGAGCCGGAAGTATTTATCCTATTGCCTACCGACACATGTTTACAGTTTATGAATAGTTTCACATAAATAGTACTATTTCCTCATAGTACAGTGCAATGTGATGTCCGAAATGGCTGACAAAATTAGGTAATAACACGAAATATATGGAAGGCAATATAAGTTATATGTATAGGTTGGAAATTGTGACCGTTGCTCGCTCGCTCCGCTCGCTCGTAAAAATCTAGTCCAACCTCACAACCGATCCCACACGTTCGCAAATTTGAATTATGTCGCCACCATATCGAATAATGAACTGAAGATGGATTGGTTTTAGGTTAGGCTATAGCTTTCGTGCGAGCGCAGTGAACGAGAGACGCGTAAAGGTGTGTCACAAACCATCGGTTTGGCACATACGGACATTGATATATACGCACCAGCCCGAGGAGCCGGAAGTATTTATCCTATTGCCTTCTGACAAATGTTTACGGTTTACCAATAGTTTCACATAATTAGTACCGTTTCCTCATAGTACAGTGCAACGTGATGTCCGAAATGGCTGACACAATTAGGTACAAGCAGGAAATATATGCAAGACAATATATGGTATATGTATAGCTTGGAAATTGTGACCGTTGCTCGCTCGCTCCGCTCGCTCGTAAAAATCTAGTCCAACCTCACAACCGATCCGACACGTTCGCAAATTTGAAATATGTCGCCATCATATCGAATAATGAACGCAAGATGGATTGGTTTTAGGTTAGGCTATAGTTTTCGAGCGAGCGCCGCGAGCGAGAGACGCGTAAAGGTGTGTCATAAACCAACGGTTTGGCACATACGGACATTGAAATATTCGCACCAGCCCGAGGAGCCGGAAGTATTTATCCTATTGCCTACCGACACATGTTTACAGTTTATGAATAGTTTCACATAATTAGTACCGTTTCCTTATAGTACAGTGCAGCGTGATGTCCGAAATGGCTGACAAAATTAGGTACAAGCTCGAAATATATGCAAGACAATATATGGTATATGTATAGCTTGGAAATTGTGACCGTTGCTCGCTCGCTCCGCTCGATCGTAAAAATCTAGCCCAACCTCACAACCGATCCGACACGTTCGCAAATTTGAAATATGTCGCCATCATATCGAATAATGAACGCAAGATGGATTGGTTTTAGGTTAGGCTATAGTTTTCGAGCGAGCGCCGCGAGCGAGAGACGCGTAAAGGTGTGTCACAAACCATCGGTTTGGCACATACGGACATTGATATATACGCACCAGCCCGAGGAGCCGGAAGTATTTATCCTATTGCCTTCTGACAAATGTTTACGGTTTACCAATAGTTTCACATAATTAGTACCGTTTCCTCATAGTACAGTGCAACGTGATGTCCGAAATGGCTGACACAATTAGGTACAAGCAGGAAATATATGCAAGACAATATATGGTATATGTATAGCTTGGAAATTGTGACCGTTGCTCGCTCGCTCCGCTCGCTCGTAAAAATCTAGTCCAACCCCACAACCGATCCGAAACGTTCGCAAATTTGAAATATGTCGCCATCATATCGAATAATGAACGCAAGATGGATTGGTTTTAGGTTAGGCTATAGTTTTCGAGCGAGCGCCGCGAGCGAGAGACGCGTAAAGGTGTGTCATAAACCAACGGTTTGGCACATACGGACATTGAAATATTCGCACCAGCCCGAGGAGCCGGAAGTATTTATCCTATTGCCTACCGACACATGTTTACAGTTTATGAATAGTTTCACATAATTAGTACCGTTTCCTTATAGTACAGTGCAGCGTGATGTCCGAAATGGCTGACAAAATTAGGTAATAACACGAAATATATGGAAGGCAATATAAGGTATATGTATAGGTTGGAAATTGTGACCGTTGCTCGCTCGCTCCGCTCGCTCGTAAAAATCTAGTCCAACCTCACAACCGATCCCACACGTTCGCAAATTTGAATTATGTCGCCACCATATCGAATAATGAACTGAAGATGGATTGGTTTTAGGTTAGGCTATAGCTTTCGTGCGAGCGCAGCGAACGAGAGACGCGTAAAGGTGTGTCACAAACCATCGGTTTGGCACATACGGACATTGATATATACGCACCAGCCCGAGGAGCCGGAAGTATTTATCCTATTGCCTTCTGACAAATGTTTACGGTTTACCAATAGTTTCACATAATTAGTACCGTTTCCTCATAGTACAGTGCAACGTGATGTCCGAAATGGCTGACACAATTAGGTACAAGCAGGAAATATATGCAAGACAATATATGGTATATGTATAGCTTGGAAATTGTGACCGTTGCTCGCTCGCTCCGCTCGCTCGTAAAAATCTAGTCCAACCCCACAACCGATCCGAAACGTTCGCAAATTTGAAATATGTCGCCATCATATCGAATAATGAACGCAAGATGGATTGGTTTTAGGTTAGGCTATAGTTTTCGAGCGAGCGCCGCGAGCCAGAGACGCGTTTCGGTGTGTCATAAACCAACGGTTTGGCACATACGGACATTGAAATATTCGCACCAGCCCGAGGAGCCGGAAGTATTTATCCTATTGCCTACCGACACATGTTTACAGTTTATGAATAGTTTCACATAATTAGTACCGTTTCCTCATAGTACAGTGCAGCGTGATGTCCGAAATGGCTGACAAAATTAGGTACAAGCTCGAAATATATGCAAGACAATATATGGTATATGTATAGCTTGGAAATTGTGTCCGTTGCTCGCTCGCTCCGCTCGCTCGTAAAAATCTAGTCCAACCTCACAACCGATCCGACACGTTCGCAAATTTGAAATATGTCGCCATCATATCGAATAATGAACGCAAGATGGATTGGTTTTAGGTTAGGCTATAGTTTTCGAGCGAGCGCCGCGAGCGAGAGACGCGTAAAGGTGTGTCATAAACCAACGGTTTGGCACATACGGACATTGAAATATTCGCACCAGCCCGAGGAGCCGGAAGTATTTATCCTATTGCCTTCTGACAAATGTTTACGGTTTACCGATAGTTTCACATAATTAGTACCGTTTCCTCATAGTACAGTGCAACGTGATGTCCGAAATGGCTGACAAAATTAGGTAATAACACGAAATATATGGAAGGCAATATAAGGTATATGTATAGCTTGGAAATTGTGACCGTTGCTCGCTCGCTCCGCTCGCTCGTAAAAATCTAGTCCAACCTCACAACCGATCCCACACGTTCGCAAATTTGAAATATGTCGCCACCATATCGAATAATGAACGGAAGATGGATTGGTTTTAGGTTAGGCTATAGCTTTCGTGCGAGCGCAGCGAACGAGAGACGCGTAAAGGTGTGTCACAAACCATCGGTTTGGCACATACGGACATTGATACATTCGCACCAGCCCGAGGAGCCGGAAGTCTTTATCCTATTGCCTTCTGACAAATGTTTACGGTTTACCAATAGTCTCACATAATTAGTACCGTTTCCTCATAGTACAGTGCAACGTGATGTCCGAAATGGCTGACAAAATTAGGTACAAGCACGAATTATAAGCAAGACAATATATGGTATATGTATAGCTTGGAAATTGTGACCGTTGTTCGCTCGCTCCGCTCGCTCGTAAAAACCTAGTCCAACCCCACAACCGATCCGAAACGTTCGCAAATTTGAAATATGTCGCCATCATATCGAATAATGAACGCAAGATGGATTGGTTTTAGGTTAGGCTATAGTTTTCGAGCGCGCGCCGCGAGCCAGAGACGCGTATCGGTGTGTCATAAACCAACGGTGTGGCACATACGGACATTGAAATATTCGCACCAGCCCGAGGAGCCGGAAGTATTTATCCTATTGCCTACCGACACATGTTTACAGTTTATGAATAGTTTCACATAAATAGTACTATTTCCTCATAGTACAGTGCAATGTGATGTCCGAAATGGCTGACAAAATTAGGTAATAACACGAAATATATGGAAGGCAATATAAGGTATATGTATAGCTTGGAAATTGTGACCGTTGCTCGCTCGCTCCGCTCGCTCGTAAAAATCTAGTCCAACCTCACAACCGATCCCACACGTTCGCAAATTTGAAATATGTCGCCACCATATCGAATAATGAACGGAAGATGGATTGGTTTTAGGTTAGGCTATAGCTTTCGTGCGAGCGCAGCGAACGAGAGACGCGTAAAGGTGTGTCACAAACCATCGGTTTGGCACATACGGACATTGATATATTCGCACCAGCCCGAGGAGCCGGAAGTATTTATCCTATTGCCTACCGACACATGTTTACAGTTTATGAATAGCTTCACATAAATAGTACTATTTCCTCATAGTACAGTGCAATGTGATGTCCGAAATGGCTGACAAAATTAGGTAATAACACGAAATATATGGAAGGCAATATAAGGTATATGTATAGGTTGGAAATTGTGACCGTTGCTCGCTCGCTCCGCTCGCTCGTAAAAATCTAGTCCAACCTCACAACCGATCCCACACGTTCGCAAATTTGAAATATGTCGCCACCATATCGAATAATGAACGGAAGATGGATTGGTTTTAGGTTAGGCTATAGCTTTCGTGCGAGCGCAGCGAACGAGAGACGCGTAAAGGTGTGTCACAAACCATCGGTTTGGCACATACGGACATTGATATATTCGCACCAGTCCGAGGAGCCGGAAGTCTTTATCCTATTGCCTTCTGACAAATGTTTACGGTTTACCAATAGTCTCACATAATTAGTACCGTTTCCTCATAGTACAGTCCAACGTGATGTCCGAAATGGCTGACAAAATTAGGTACAAGCACGAAATATATGCAAGACAATATATGGTATATGTATAGCTTGGAAATTGTGACCGTTGCTCGCTCGCTCCGCTCGCTCGTAAAAATCTAGTCCAACCTCACAACCGACCCGACACATTCGCAAATTTGAAATATGTCGCCATCATATCGAATAATGAACGCAAGATGGATTGGTTTTAGGTTAGGCTATAGTTTTCGAGCGAGCGCCGCGAGCGAGAGACGCGTAAAGGTGTGTCATAAACCAACGGTTTGGCACATACGGACATTGAAATATTCGCACCAGCCCGAGGAGCCGGAAGTATTTATCCTATTGCCTACCGACACATGTTTACAGTTTATGAATAGTTTCACATAAATAGTAATATTTCCTCATAGTACAGTGCAATGTGATGTCCGAAATGGCTGACAAAATTAGGTAATAACACGAAATATATGGAAGGCAATATAAGGTATATGTATAGCTTGGAAATTGTGACCGTTGCTTGCTCGCTCCGCTCGCTCGTAAAAATCTAGTCCAACCTCACAACCGATCCCACACGTTCGCAAATTTGAAATATGTCGCCACCATATCGAATAATGAACGGAAGGTGGATTGGTTTTAGGTTAGGCTATAGCTTTCGTGCGAGCGCAGCGAACGAGAGACGCGTAAAGGTGTGTCACAAACCATCGGTTTGGCACATACGGACATTGATACATTCGCACCAGCCCGAGGAGCCGGAAGTCTTTATCCTATTGCCTTCTGACAAATGTTTACGGTTTACCAATAGTCTCACATAATTAGTACCGTTTCCTCATAGTACAGTGCAACGTGATGTCCGAAATGGCTGACAAAATTAGGTACAAGCACGAATTATATGCAAGACAATATATGGTATATGTATAGCTTGGAAATTGTGACCGTTGCTCGCTCGCTCCGCTCGCTCGTAAAAATCTAGTCCAACCCCACAACCGATCCGAAACGTTCGCAAAATTGAAATATGTCGCCATCATATCGAATAATGAACGCAAGATGGATTGGTTTTAGGTTAGGCTATAGTTTTCGAGCGAGCGCCGCGAGCCAGAGACGCGTATCGGTGTGTCATAAACCAACGGTTTGGCACATACGGACATTGAAATATTCGCACCAGCCCGAGGAGCCGGAAGTATTTATCCTATTGCCTACCGACACATGTTTACAGTTTATGAATAGCTTCACATAAATAGTACTATTTCCTCATAGTACAGTGCAATGTGATGTCCGAAATGGCTGACAAAATTAGGTAATAACGCGAAATATATGGAAGGCAATATAAGGTATATTTATAGCTTGGAAATTGTGACCGTTGCTCGCTCGCTCCGCTCGCTCGTAAAAATCTAGTCCAACCTCACAACCGATCCCACACGTTCGCAAATTTGAAATATGTCGCCACCATATCGAATAATGAACGGAAGATGGATTGGTTCTAGGTTAGGCTATAGCTTTCGTGCGAGCGCAGCGAACGAGAGACGCGTAAAGGTGTGCCACAAACCAACGGTTTGGCACATACGGACATGAAATATTCGCACCAGCCCGAGGAGCCGGAAGTCTTTATCCTATTGCCTTCTGACAAATGTTTACGGTTTACCAATAGTTTCACATAATTAGTACCGTTTTCTCATAGTACAGTGCAGCGTGATGTCCGAAATGGCTGACAAAATTAAGTACAAGCTCGAAGTATATGCAAGACAATATATGGTATATGTATAGCTTGGAAATTGTGACCGTTGCTCGCTCGCTCCGCTCGCTCGTCAAAATCTAGTCCAACCTCACAACCGATCCGACACGTTCGCAAATTTGAAATATGTCGCCATCATATCGAATAATGAACGCAAGATGGATTGGTTTTAGGTTAGGCTATAGTTTTCGAGCGAGCGCCGCGAGCGAGAGACGCGTAAAGGTGTGTCATAAACCAACGGTTTGGCACATACGGACATTGAAATATTCGCACCAGCCCGAGGAGCCGGAAGTATTTATCCTATTGCCTACCGACACATGTTTACAGTTTATGAATAGTTTCACATAATTAGTACCGTTTCCTTATAGTACAGTGCAGCGTGATGTCCGAAATGGCTGACAAAATTAGGTACAAGATCGAAATATATGCAAGACAATATATGGTATATGTATAGCTTGGAAATTGTGACCGTTGCTCGCTCGCTCCGCTCGATCGTAAAAATCTAGCCCAACCTCACAACCGATCCGACACGTTCGCAAATTTGAAATATGTCGCCATCATATCGAATAATGAACGCAAGATGGATTGGTTTTAGGTTAGGCTATAGTTTTCGAGCGAGCGCCGCGAGCGAGAGACGCGTAAAGGTGTGTCATAAACCAACGGTTTGGCACATACGGACATTGAAATATTCGCACCAGCCCGACGAGCCGGAAGTATTTATCCTATTGCCTACCGACACATGTTTACAGTTTATGAATAGTTTCACATAAATAGTACTATTTCCTCATAGTACAGTGCAATGTGATGTCCGAAATGGCTGACAAAATTAGGTAATAACACGAAATATATGGAAGGCAATATAAGGTATATGTATAGGTTGGAAATTGTGACCGTTGCTCGCTCGCTCCGCTCGCTCGTAAAAATCTAGTCCAACCTCACAACCGATCCCACACGTTCGCAAATTTGAATTATGTCGCCACCATATCGAATAATGAACTGAAGATGGATTGGTTTTAGGTTAGGCTATAGCTTTCGTGCGAGCGCAGCGAACGAGAGACGCGTAAAGGTGTGTCACAAACCATCGGTTTGGCACATACGGACATTGATATATACGCACCAGCCCGAGGAGCCGGAAGTCTTTATCCTATTGCCTTCTGACAAATGTTTACGGTTTACCAATAGTTTCACATAATTAGTACCGTTTCCTCATAGTACAGTGCAACGTGATGTCCGAAATGGCTGACACAATTAGGTACAAGCAGGAAATATATGCAGGACAATATATGGTATATGTATAGCTTGGAAATTGTGACCGTTGCTCGCTCGCTCCGCTCGCTCGTAAAAATCTAGTCCAACCCCACAACCGATCCGAAACGTTCGCAAATTTGAAATATGTCGCCATCATATCGAATAATGAACGCAAGATGGATTGGTTTTAGGTTAGGCTATAGTTTTCGAGCGAGCGCCGCGAGCCAGAGACGCGTTTCGGTGTGTCATAAACCAACGGTTTGGCACATACGGACATTGAAATATTCGCACCAGCCCGAGGAGCCGAAAGTATTTATCCTATTGCCTACCGACACATGTTTACAGTTTATGAATAGTTTCACATAATTAGTACCGTTTCCTCATAGTACAGTGCAGCGTGATGTCCGAAATGGCTGACAAAATTAGGTACAAGCTCGAAATATATGCAAGACAATATATGGTATATGTATAGCTTGGAATTGTGGCCGTTGCTCGCTCGCTCCGCTCGCTCGTAAAAATCTAGTCCAACCTCACAACCGATCCGACACGTTCGCAAATTTGAAATATGTCGCCATCATATCGAATAATGAACGCAAGATGGATTGGTTTTAGGTTAGGCTATAGTTTTCGAGCGAGCGCCGCGAGCGAGAGACGCGTAAAGGTGTGTCATAAACCAACGGTTTGGCACATACGGACATTGAAATATTCGCACCAGCCCGAGGAGCCGGAAGTATTTATCCTATTGCCTTCTGACAAATGTTTACGGTTTACCGATAGTTTCACATAATTAGTACCGTTTCCTCATAGTACAGTGCAACGTGATGTCCGAAATGGCTGACAAAATTAGGTAATAACACGAAATATATGGAAGGCAATATAAGGTATATGTATAGCTTGGAAATTGTGACCGTTGCTCGCTCGCTCCGCTCGCTCGTAAAAATCTAGTCCAACCTCACAACCGATCCCACACGTTCGCAAATTTGAAATATGTCGCCACCATATCGAATAATGAACGGAAGATGGATTGGTTTTAGGTTAGGCTATAGCTTTCGTGCGAGAGCAGCGAACGAGAGACGCGTAAAGGTGTGTCACAAACCATCGGTTTGGCACATACGGACATTGATACATTCGCACCAGCCCGAGGAGCCGGAAGTCTTTATCCTATTGCCTTCTGACAAATGTTTACGGTTTACCAATAGTTTCACATAATTAGTACCGTTTCCTCATAGTACAGTGCAACGTGATGTCCGAAATGGCTGACACAATTAGGTACAAGCAGGAAATATATGCAGGACAATATATGGTATATGTATAGCTTGGAAATTGTGACCGTTGCTCGCTCGCTCCGCTCGCTCGTAAAAATCTAGTCCAACCCCACAACCGATCCGAAACGTTCGCAAATTTGAAATATGTCGCCATCATATCGAATAATGAACGCAAGATGGATTGGTTTTAGGTTAGGCTATAGTTTTCGAGCGAGCGCCGCGAGCCAGAGACGCGTTTCGGTGTGTCATAAACCAACGGTTTGGCACATACGGACATTGAAATATTCGCACCAGCCCGAGGAGCCGAAAGTATTTATCCTATTGCCTACCGACACATGTTTACAGTTTATGAATAGTTTCACATAATTAGTACCGTTTCCTCATAGTACAGTGCAGCGTGATGTCCGAAATGGCTGACAAAATTAGGTACAAGCTCGAAATATATGCAAGACAATATATGGTATATGTATAGCTTGGAAATTGTGGCCGTTGCTCGCTCGCTCCGCTCGCTCGTAAAAATCTAGTCCAACCTCACAACCGATCCGACACGTTCGCAAATTTGAAATATGTCGCCATCATATCGAATAATGAACGCAAGATGGATTGGTTTTTAGGTTAGGCTATAGTTTTCGAGCGAGCGCCGCGAGCGAGAGACGCGTAAAGGTGTGTCATAAACCAACGGTTTGGCACATACGGACATTGAAATATTCGCACCAGCCCGAGGAGCCGGAAGTATTTATCCTATTGCCTTCTGACAAATGTTTACGGTTTACCGATAGTTTCACATAATTAGTACCGTTTCCTCATAGTACAGTGCAACGTGATGTCCGAAATGGCTGACAAAATTAGGTAATAACACGAAATATATGGAAGGCAATATAAGGTATATGTATAGCTTGGAAATTGTGACCGTTGCTCGCTCGCTCCGCTCGCTCGTAAAAATCTAGTCCAACCTCACAACCGATCCCACACGTTCGCAAATTTGAAATATGTCGCCACCATATCGAATAATGAACGGAAGATGGATTGGTTTTAGGTTAGGCTATAGCTTTCGTGCGAGCGCAGCGAACGAGAGACGCGTAAAGGTGTGTCACAAACCATCGGTTTGGCACATACGGACATTGATACATTCGCACCAGCCCGAGGAGCCGGAAGTCTTTATCCTATTGCCTTCTGACAAATGTTTACGGTTTACCAATAGTCTCACATAATTAGTACCGTTTCCTCATAGTACAGTGCAACGTGATGTCCGAAATGGCTGACAAAATTAGGTACAAGCACGAATTATAAGCAAGACAATATATGGTATATGTATAGCTTGGAAATTGTGACCGTTGTTCGCTCGCTCCGCTCGCTCGTAAAAACCTAGTCCAACCCCACAACCGATCCGAAACGTTCGCAAATTTGAAATATGTCGCCATCATATCGAATAATGAACGCAAGATGGATTGGTTTTAGGTTAGGCTATAGTTTCCGAGCGCGCGCCGCGAGCCAGAGACGCGTATCGGTGTGTCATAAACCAACGGTGTGGCACATACGGACATTGAAATATTCGCACCAGCCCGAGGAGCCGGAAGTATTTATCCTATTGCCTACCGACACATGTTTACAGTTTATGAATAGTTTCACATAAATAGTACTATTTCCTCATAGTACAGTGCAATGTGATGTCCGAAATGGCTGACAAAATTAGGTAATAACACGAAATATATGGAAGGCAATATAAGGTATATTTATAGCTTGGAAATTGTGACCGTTGCTCGCTCGCTCCGCTCGCTCGTAAAAATCTAGTCCAACCTCACAACCGATCCCACACGTTCGCAAATTTGAAATATGTCGCCACCATATCGAATAATGAACGGAAGATGGATTGGTTTTAGGTTAGGCTATAGCTTTCGTGCGAGCACAGCGAACGAGAGACGCGTAAAGGTGTGTCACAAACCATCGGTTTGGCACATACGGACATTGAAATATTCGCACCAGCCCGAGGAGCCGGAAGTCTTTATCCTATTGCCTTCTGACAAATGTTTACGGTTTACCAATAGTTTCACATAATTAGTACCGTTTCCTCATAGTACAGTGCAGCGTGATGTCCGAAATGGCTGACAAAATTAGGTACAAGCTCGAAATATATGCAAGACAATATATGGTATATGTATAGCTTGGAAATTGTGACCGTTGCTCGCTCGCTCCGCTCGCTCGAAAAAATCTAGTCGAACCTCACAACCGATCCGACCCGTTCGCAAATTTGAAATATGTCGCCATCATATCGAATAATGAACGCAAGATGGATTGGTTTTAGGTTAGGCTACAGTTTTCGAGCGAGCGCCGCGAGCGAGAGACGCGTAAAGGTGTGTCATAAACCAACGGTTTGGCACATACGGACATTGAAATATTCGCACCAGCCCGAGGTGCCGGAAGTATTTATCCTATTGCCTACCGACACATGTTTACAGTTTATGAATAGTTTCACATAATTAGTACCGTTTCCTCATAGTACAGTGCAGCGTGATGTCCGAAATGGCTGACAGAATTAGGTAATAACACGAAATATATGGAAGGCAATATAAGGTATATGTATAGCTTGGAAATTGTGACCGTTGCTCGCTCGCTCCGCTCGCTCGTAAAAATCTAGTCCAACCTCACAACCGATCCCACACGTTCGCAAATTTGAAATATGTCGCCACCATACCGAATAATGAACGGAAGATGGATTGGTTCTAGGTTAGGCTATAGCTTTCGTGCGAGCGCAGCGAACGAGAGACGCGTAAAGGTGTGCCACAAACCAACGGTTTGGCACATACGGACATTGAAATATTCGCACCAGCCCGAGGAGCCGGAAGTCTTTATCCTATTGCCTTCTGACAAATATTTACGGTTTACCAATAGTTTCACATAATTAGTACCGTTTTCTCATAGTACAGTGCAGCGTGATGTCCGAAATGGCTGACAAAATTAAGTACAAGCTCGAAATATATGCAAGACAATATATGGTATATGTATAGCTTGGAAATTGTGACCGTTGCTCGCTCGCTCCGCTCGCTCGTCAAAATCTAGTCCAACCTCACAACCGATCCGACACGTTCGCAAATTTGAAATATGTCGCCATCATATCGAATAATGAACGCAAGATGGATTGGTTTTAGGTTAGGCTATAGTTTTCGAGCGAGCGCCGCGAGCGAGAGACGCGTAAAGGTGTGTCATAAACCAAAGGTTTGGCACATACGGACATTGAAATATTCGCACCAGCCCGAGGAGCCGGAAGTATTTATCCTATTGCCTACCGACACATGTTTACAGTTTATGAATAGTTTCACATAAATAGTACTATTTCCTCATAGTACAGTGCAATGTGATGTCCGAAATGGCTGACAAAATTAGGTAATAACACGAAATATATGGAAGGCAATATAAGGTATATGTATAGGTTGGAAATTGTGACCGTTGCTCGCTCGCTCCGCTCGCTCGTAAAAATCTAGTCCAACCTCACAACCGATCCCACACGTTCGCAAATTTGAAATATGTCGCCACCATATCGAATAATGAACGGAAGATGGATTGGTTTTAGGTTAGGCTATAGCTTTCGTGCGAGCGCAGCGAACGAGAGACGCGTAAAGGTGTGTCACAAACCATCGGTTTGGCACATACGGACATTGATATATTCGCACCAGCCTGAGGAGCCGGAAGTCTTTATCCTATTGCCTTCTGACAAATGTTTACGGTTTACCAATAGTTTCACGTAATTAGTACCGTTTCCTCATAGTACAGTGCAACGTGATGTCCGCAATGGCTGACAAAATTAGGTACAAGCACGAAATATATGCAAGACAATATATGGTATATGTATAGCTTGGAAATTGTGACCGTTGCTCGCTCGCTCCGCTCGCTCGTCAAAATCTAGTCCAACCTCACAACCGATCCGACACGTTCGCAAATTTGAGATATGTCGCCATCATATCGAATAATGAACGCAAGATGGATTGGTTTTAGGTTAGGCTATAGTTTTCGAGCGAGCGCCGCGAGCGAGAGACGCGTAAAGGTGTGTCATAAACCAACGGTTTGGCACATACGAACATTGAAATATTCGCACCAGCCCGAGGAGCCGGAAGTATTTATCCTATTGCCTACCGACACATGTTTACAGTTTATGAATAGTTTCACATAATTAGTACCGTTTCCTCATAGTACAGTTCAGCGTGATGTCCGAAATGGCTGACAGAATTAGGTAATAACACGAAATATATGGAAGGCAATATAAGGTATATGTATAGCTTGGAAATTGTGACCGTTGCTCGCTCGCTCCGCTCGCTCGTAAAAATCTAGTCCAACCTCACAACCGATCACAAACGTTCGCAAATTTGAAATATGTCGCCACCATATCGAATAATGAACGGAAGATGGATTGGTTCTAGGTTAGGCTATAGCTTTCGTGCGAGCGCAGCGAACGAGAGACGCGTAAAGATGTGTCATAAACCAACGGTTTGGCACATACGGACATTGAAATATTCGCACCAGCCCGAGGAGCCGGAAGTATTTATCCTATTGCCTACCGACACATGTTTACAGTTTATGAATAGTTTCACATAATTAGTACCGTTTCCTCATAGTACAGTGCAGCGTGATGTCCGAAATGGCTGACAAAATTAGGTACAAGCTCGAAATATATGCAAGACAATATATGGTATATGTATAGCTTGGAAATTGTGACCGTTGCTCGCTCGCTCCGCTCGATCGTAAAAATCTAGCCCAACCTCACAACCGATCCGACACGTTCGCAAATTTGAAATATGTCGCCATCATATCGAATAATGAACGCAAGATGGATTGGTTTTAGGTTAGGCTATAGTTTTCGAGCGAGCGCCGCGAGCGAGAGACGCGTAAAGGTGTGTCATAAACCATCGGTTTGGCACATACGGACATTGATACATTCGCACCAGCCCGAGGAGCCGGAAGTCTTTATCCTATTGCCTTCTGACAAATGTTTACGGTTTACCAATAGTCTCACATAATTAGTACCGTTTCCTCATAGTACAGTGCAACGTGATGTCCGAAATGGCTGACAAAATTAGGTACAAGCACGAATTATATGCAAGACAATATATGGTATATGTATAGCTTGGAAATTGTGACCGTTGTTCGCTCGCTCCGCTCGCTCGTAAAAACCTAGTCCAACCCCACAACCGATCCGAAACGTTCGCAAATTTGAAATATGTCGCCATCATATCGAATAATGAACGCAAGATGGATTGGTTTTAGGTTAGGCTATAGTTTTCGAGCGAGCGCCGCGAGCCAGAGACGCGTATCGGTGTGTCATAAACCATCGGTTCGGCACATACGGACATTGATATATTCGCACCAGCCCGGGGAGCCGGAAGTATTTATCCTATTGCCTACCGACACATGTTTACAGTTTATGAATAGTTTCACATAGATAGTACTATTTCCTCATAGTACAGTGCAATGTGATGTCCGAAATGGCTGACAAAATTAGGTAATAACACGAAATATATGGAAGGCAATATAAGGTATATGTATAGGTTGGAAATTGTGACCGTTGCTCGCCCGCTCCGCTCGCTCGTAAAAATCTAGTCCAACCTCACAACCGATCCCACACGTTCGCAAATTTGAAATATGTCGCCACCATATCGAATAATGAACGGAAGATGGATTGGTTTTAGGTTAGGCTATAGCTTTCGTGCGAGCACAGCGAACGAGAGACGCGTAAAGGTGTGTCACAAACCATCGGTTTGGCACATACGGACATTGATATATTCGCACCAGCCCGAGGAGCCGGAAGTCTTTATCCTATTGCCTTCTGACAAATGTTTACGGTTTACCAATAGTTTCACATAATTAGTACCGTTTCCTCATAGTACAGTGCAGCGTGATGTCCGAAATGGCTGACAAAATTAGGTACAAGCTCGAAATATATGCAAGACAATATATGGTATATGTATAGCTTGGAAATTGTGACCGTTGCTCGCTCGCTCCGCTCGCTCGAAAAAATCTAGTCGAACCTCACAACCGATCCGACCCGTTCGCAAATTTGAAATATGTCGCCATCATATCGAATAATGAACGCAAGATGGATTGGTTTTAGGTTAGGCTATAGTTTTCGAGCGAGCGCCGCGAGCGAGAGACGCGTAAAGGTGTGTCATAAACCAACGGTTTGGCACATACGGACATTGAAATATTCGCAACAGCCCGAGGAGCCGGAAGTATTTATCCTATTGCCTACCGACACATGTTTACAGTTTATGAATAGTTTCACATAATTAGTACCGTTTCCTCATAGTACAGTGCAGCGTGATGTCCGAAATGGCTGACAGAATTAGGTAATAACACGAAATATATGGAAGGCAATATAAGGTATATGTATAGCTTGGAAATTGTGACCGTTGCTCGCTCGCTCCGCTCGCTCGTAAAAATCTAGTCCAACCTCACAACCGATCCCACACGTTCGCAAATTTGAAATATGTCGCCACCATATCGAATAATGAACGGAAGATGGATTGGTTCTAGGTTAGGCTATAGCTTTCGTGCGAGCGCAGCGAACGAGAGACGCGTAAAGGTGTGCCACAAACCAACGGTTTGGCACATACGGACATTGAAATATTCGCACCAGCCCGAGGAGCCGGAAAGTCTTTATCCTATTGCCTTCTGACAAATGTTTACGGTTTACCAATAGTTTCACATAATTAGTACCGTTTTCTCATAGTACAGTGCAGCGTGATGTCCGAAATGGCTGACAAAATTATTTACAAGCTCGAAATATATGCAAGACAATATATGGTATATGTATAGCTTGGAAATTGTGACCGTTGCTCGCTCGCTCCGCTCGCTCGTCAAAATCTAGTCCAACCTCACAACCGATCCGACACATTCGCAAATTTGAAATATGTCGCCATCATATCGAATAATGAACGCAAGATGGATTGGTTTTAGGTTAGGCTATAGTTTTCGAGCGAGCGCCGCGAGCGAGAGACGCGTAAAGGTGTGTCATAAACCAACGGTTTGGCACATACGGACATTGAAATATTCGCACCAGCCCGAGGAGCCGGAAGTATTTATCCTATTGCCTACCGACACATGTTTACAGTTTATGAATAGTTTCACATAAATAGTACTATTTCCTCATAGTACAGTGCAATGTGATGTCCGAAATGGCTGACAAAATTAGGTAATAACACGAAATATATGGAAGTCAATATAAGGTATATGTATAGGTTGGAAATTGTGACCGTTGCTCGCTCGCTCCGCTCGCTCGTAAAAATCTAGTCCAACCTCACAACCGATCCCACACGTTCGCAAATTTGAAATATGTCGCCACCATATCGAATAATGAACGGAAGATGGATTGGTTTTAGGTTAGGCTATAGCTTTCGTGCGAGCGCAGCGAACGAGAGACGCGTAAAGGTGTGTCACAAACCTTCGGTTTGGCACATACGGACATTGATATATTCGCACCAGCCTGAGGAGCCGGAAGTCTTTATCCTATTGCCTTCTGACAAATGTTTACGGTTTACCAATAGTTTCACGTAATTAGTACCGTTTCCTCATAGTACAGTGCAACGTGATGTCCGCAATGGCTGACAAAATTAGGTACAAGCACGAAATATATGCAAGACAATATATGGTATATGTATAGCTTGGAAATTGTGACCGTTGCTCGCTCGCTCCGCTCGCTCGTCAAAATCTAGTCCAACCTCACAACCGATCCGACACGTTCGCAAATTTGAGATATGTCGCCATCATATCGAATAATGAACGCAAGATGGATTGGTTTTAGGTTAGGCTATAGTTTTCGAGCGAGCGCGGCGAGCGAGAGATGCGTAAAGGTGTGTCATAAACCAACGGTTTGGCACATACAGACATTGAAATATTCGCACCAGCCCGATGAGCCGGAAGTATTTATCCTATTGCCTACCGACACATGTTTACAGTTTATGAATAGTTTCACATAAATAGTACTATTTCCACATAGTACAGTGCAAGGTGATGTCCGAAATGGATGACAAAATTAGGTACAAGCACGAAATATATGCAAGACAATATATGGTATATGTATAGCTTGGAAATTGTGACCGTTGCTCGCTCGCTCCGCTCGCTCGTAAAAATCTAGTCCAACCCCACAACCGATCCGACACGTTCGCAAATTTGAAATATGCCGCCATCATATCGAATAATGAACGCAAGATGGATTGGTTTTAGGTTTGGCTATAGTTTTCGAGCGAGCGCAGCGAGCCAGAGACGCGTATCGGTGTGTCATAAACCAACGGTTTGGCACATACAGACATTGAAATATTCGCACCAGCCCGATGAGCCGGAAGTATTTATCCTATTGCCTACCGACACATGTTTACAGTTTATGAATAGTTTCACATAAATAGTACTATTTCCACATAGTACAGTGCAACGTGATGTCCGAAATGGCTGACAAAATTAGGTACAAGCACGAATTATATGCAAGACAATATATGGTATATGTATAGCTTGGAAATTGTGACCGTTGTTCGCTCGCTCCGCTCGCTCGTAAAAACCTAGTCCAACCCCACAACCGATCCGAAACGTTCGCAAATTTGAAATATGTCGCCATCATATCGAATAATGAACGCAAGATGGATTGGTTTTAGGTTAGGCTATAGTTTTCGAGCGAGCGCCGCGAGCCAGAGACGCGTATCGGTGTGTCATAAACCATCGGTTCGGCACATACGGACATTGATATATTCGCACCAGCCCGGGGAGCCGGAAGTATTTATCCTATTGCCTACCGACACATGTTTACAGTTTATGAATAGTTTCACATAGATAGTACTATTTCCTCATAGTACAGTGCAATGTGATGTCCGAAATGGCTGACAAAATTAGGTAATAACACGAAATATATGGAAGGCAATATAAGGTATATGTATAGGTTGGAAATTGTGACCGTTGCTCGCCCGCTCCGCTCGCTCGTAAAAATCTAGTCCAACCTCACAACCGATCCCACACGTTCGCAAATTTGAAATATGTCGCCACCATATCGAATAATGAACGGAAGATGGATTGGTTTTAGGTTAGGCTATAGCTTTCGTGCGAGCACAGCGAACGAGAGACGCGTAAAGGTGTGTCACAAACCATCGGTTTGGCACATACGGACATTGATATATTCGCACCAGCCCGAGGAGCCGGAAGTCTTTATCCTATTGCCTTCTGACAAATGTTTACGGTTTACCAATAGTTTCACATAATTAGTACCGTTTCCTCATAGTACAGTGCAGCGTGATGTCCGAAATGGCTGACAAAATTAGGTACAAGCTCGAAATATATGCAAGACAATATATGGTATATGTATAGCTTGGAAATTGTGACCGTTGCTCGCTCGCTCCGCTCGCTCGAAAAAATCTAGTCGAACCTCACAACCGATCCGACCCGTTCGCAAATTTGAAATATGTCGCCATCATATCGAATAATGAACGCAAGATGGATTGGTTTTAGGTTTGGCTATAGTTTTCGAGCGAGCGCAGCGAGCCAGAGACGCGTATCGGTGTGTCATAAACCAACGGTTTGGCACATACGGACATTGAAATATTCGCACCAGCCGAGGAGCCGGAAGTATTTATCCTATTGCCTTCTGACAAATGTTTACGGTTTACCAATAGTTTCACATAATTAGTACCGTTTCCTCATAGTACAGTGCAACGTGATGTCCGAAATGGCTGACACAATTAGGTACAAGCACGAAATATATGCAAGACAATATATGGTATATGTATAGCTTGGAAATTGTGACCGTTGCTCGCTCGCTCCGCTCGCTCGTAAAAATCTAGTCCAACCCCACAACCGATCCGAAACGTTCGCAAATTTGAAATATGTCGCCATCATATCGAATAATGAACGCAAGATGGATTGGTTTTAGGTTAGGCTATAGCTTTCGAGCGAGCGCCGCGAGCCAGAGACGCGTATCGGTGTGTCATAAACCAACGGTTTGGCACATACGGACATTGAAATATTCGCACCAGCCCGAGGAGCCGGAAGTATTTATCCTATTGCCTACCGACACATGTTTACAGTTTATGAATAGTTTCACATAAATAGTACTATTTCCTCATAGTACAGTGCAATGTGATGTCCGAAATGGCTGACAAAATTAGGTAATAACACGAAATATATGGAAGGCAATATAAGGTATATTTATAGCTTGGAAATTGTGACCGTTGCTCGCTCGCTGCGCTCGCTCGTAAAAATCTAGTCCAACCTCACAACCGATCCCACACGTTCGCAAATTTGAAATATGTCGCCACCATATCGAATAATGAACGGAAGATGGATTGGTTTTAGGTTAGGCTATAGCTTTCGTGCGAGCGCAGCGAACGAGAGACGCGTAAAGGTGTGTCACAAACCATCGGTTTGGCACATACGGACATTGATATATTCGCACCAGCCCGAGGAGCCGGAAGTATTTATCCTATTGCCTACCGACACATGTTTACAGTTTATGAATAGTTTCACATAAACAGTACTATTTCCTCATAGTACAGTGCAATGTGATGTCCGAAATGGCTGACAAAATTAGGTAATAACACGAAATATATGGAAGGCAATATAAGGTATATGTATAGGTTGGAAATTGTGACCGTTGCTCGCTCGCTCCGCTCGCTCGTAAAAATCTAGTCCAACCACACAACCGATCCCACACGTTCGCAAATTTCAATTATGTCGCCACCATATCGAATAATGAACTGAAGATGTATTGGTTTTAGGTTAGGCTATAGCTTTCGTGCGAGCGCAGCGAACGAGAGACGCGTAAAGGTGTGTCACAAACCATCGGTTTGGCACATACGGACATTGATATATTCGCACCAGCCCGAGGAGCCGGAAGTCTTTATCCTATTGCCTTCTGACAAATGTTTACGGTTTACCAATAGTTTCACATAATTAGTACCGTTTCCTCATAGTACAGTGCAACGTGATGTCCGAAATGGCTGACACAATTAGGTACAAGCAGGAAATATATGCAAGACAATATATGGTACATGTATAGCTTGGAAATTGTGACCGTTGCTCGCTCGCTCCGCTCGCTCGTAAAAATCTAGTCCAACCCCACAACCGATCCGAAACGTTCGCAAATTTGAAATATGTCGCCATCATATCGAATAATGAACGCAAGATGGATTGGTTTTAGGTTAGGCTATAGTTTTCGAGCGAGCGCCGCGAGCCAGAGACGCGTTTCGGTGTGTCATAAACCAACGGTTTGGCACATACGGACATTGAAATATTCGCACCAGCCCGAGGAGCCGGAAGTATTTATCCTATTGCCTACCGACACATGTTTACAGTTTATGAATAGTTTCACATAATTAGTACCGTTTCCTCATAGTACAGTGCAGCGTGATGTCCGAAATGGCTGACAAAATTAGGTACAAGCTCGAAATATATGCAAGACAATATATGGTATATGTATAGCTTGGAAATTGTGGCCGTTGCTCGCTCGCTCCGCTCGCTCGTAAAAATCTAGTCCAACCTCACAACCGATCCGACACGTTCGCAAATTTGAAATATGTCGCCATCATATCGAATAATGAACGCAAGATGGATTGGTTTTAGGTTAGGCTATAGTTTTCGAGCGAGCGCCGCGAGCGAGAGACGCGTATCGGTGTGTCATAAACCAACGGTTTGGCACATACAGACATTGAAATATTCGCACCAGCCCGATGAGCCGGAAGTATTTATCCTATTGCCTACCGACACATGTTTACAGTTTATGAATAGTTTCACATAAATAGTACTATTTCCACATAGTACAGTGCAATGTGATGTCCGAAATGGATGACAAAATTAGGTACAAGCACGAAATATATGCAAGACAATATATGGTATATGTATAGCTTGGAAATTGTGACCGTTGCTCGCTCGCTCCGCTCGCTCGTAAAAATCTAGTCCAACCCCACAACCGATCCGACACGTTCGCAAATTTGAAATATGCCGCCATCATATCGAATAATGAACGCAAGATGGATTGGTTTTAGGTTTGGCTATAGTTTTCGAGCGAGCGCCGCGAGCGAGAGACGCGTAAAGGTGTGTCATAAACCACCGGTTTGGCACATACGGACATTGAAATATTCGCACCAGCCCGACGAGCCGGAAGTATTTATCCTATTGCCTACCGACACATGTTTACAGTTTATGAATAGTTTCACATATAAATAGTACTATTTCCTCATAGTACAGTGCAATGTGATGTCCGAAATGGCTGACAAAATTAGGTAATAACACGAAATATATGGAAGGCAATATAAGGTATATGTATAGGTTGGAAATTGTGACCGTTGCTCGCTCGCTCCGCTCGCTCGTAAAAATCTAGTCCAACCTCACAACCGATCCCACACGTTCGCAAATTTGAATTATGTCGCCACCATATCGAATAATGAACTGAAGATGGATTGGTTTTAGGTTAGGCTATAGCTTTCGTGCGAGCGCAGCGAACGAGAGACGCGTAAAGGTGTGTCACAAACCATCGGTTTGGCACATACGGACATTGATATATTCGCACCAGCCCGAGGAGCCGGAAGTCTTTATCCTATTGCCTTCTGACAAATGTTTACGGTTTACCAATAGTTTCACATAATTAGTACCGTTTCCTCATAGTACAGTGCAACGTGATGTCCGAAATGGCTGACACAATTAGGTACAAGCACGAAATATATGCAAGACAATATATGGTATATGTATAGCTTGGAAATTGTGACCGTTGCTCGCTCGCTCCGCTCGCTCGTAAAAATCTAGTCCAACCCCACAACCGATCCGAAACGTTCGCAAATTTGAAATATGTCGCCATCATATCGAATAATGAACGCAAGATGGATTGGTTTTAGGTTAGGCTATAGTTTTCGAGCGAGCGCCGCGAGCCAGAGACGCGTTTCGGTGTGTCATAAACCAACGGTATGGCACATACGGACATTGAAATATTCGCACCAGCCCGAGGAGCCGGAAGTATTTATCCTATTGCCTACCGACACATGTTTACAGTTTATGAATAGTTTCACATAAATAGTACTATTTCCACATAGTACAATGCAATGTGATGTCCGAAATGGCTGACAAAATTAGGTAATAACACGACATATATGCAAGGCAATATAAGCTGTATGTATAGGTTGGAAATTGTGATCGTTGCTCGCTCGCTCCGCTCGCTCGAAAAAATCTAGTCCAACCTCACAACCGATCCGACACGTTCGCAAATTTGAAATATGTCGCCACCATATCGAATAATGAACGGAAGATGGATTAGTTTTAGGTTAGGCTATAGCTTTCGTGCGAGCGCGGCGAACGAGAGACGCGTAAAGGTGTGTCACAACCCAACGGTTTGGCACATACGGACATTGAAATATTCGCACCAGCCCGAGGGGCCGGAAGTCTTTATCCTATTGCCTTCTGACAAATGTTTACGGTTTACCAATAGTTTCACATAATTAGTACCGTTTCCTCATAGTACAGAGCAATGTGATGTCCGAAATCGCTGACAAAATTAGGTACTAGCACGAAATATAAGCAAGGCAATATAAGGTATATGTATAGCTTGGAAATTGTGACCGTTGCACGCTCGCTCCGCTCGCTCGTAAAAATCTGGTCCAACCTCACAACCGATCCCACACGTTCGCAAATTCGAAACATGTCGCCATCATATCGAATAATGAACGCAAGATGGATTGGTTTTAGGATAGGCTATAGTTTTCGAGCGAGCGCCGCGAGCGAGAGACGCGTAAAGGTGTGTCATAAACCAACGGTTTGGCACATACGGACATTGAAATATTCGCACCAGCCCGAGGAGCCGGAAGTATTTATCCTATTGCCTTCTGACAAATGTTTACGGTTTACCAATAGTTTCACATAATTAGTACCGTTTCCTCATAGTACAGTGCAACGTGATGTCCGAAATGGCTGACAAAATTAGGTAATAACACGAAATATATGGAAGGCAATATAAGGTATATGTATAGCTTGGAAATTGTGACCGTTGCTCGCTCGCTCCGCTCGCTCGTAAACATCTAGTCCAACCTCACAACCGATCCCACACGTTCGCAAATTTGAAATATGTCGCCACCATATCGAATAATGAACGGAAGATGGATTGGTTTTAGGTTAGGCTATAGCTTTCGTGCGAGCGCAGCGAACGAGAGACGCGTAAAGGTGTGTCACAAACCATCGGTTTGGCACATACGGACATTGATACATTCGCACCAGCCCGAGGAGCCGGAAGTCTTTATCCTATTGCCTTCTGACAAATGTTTACGGTTTACCAATAGTCTCACATAATTAGTACCGTTTTCTCATAGTACAGTGCAGCGTGATGTCCGAAATGGCTGACAAAATTAGGTAATAACACGAAATATATGGAAGGCAATATAAGGTATATGTATAGGTTGGAAATTGTGACCGTTGCTCGCTCGCTCCGCTCGCTCGTAAAAATCTAGTCCAACCTCACAACCGATCCCACACGTTCGCAAATTTGAATTATGTCGCCACCATATCGAATAATGAACTGAAGATGGATTGGTTTTAGGTTAGGCTATAGCTTTCGTGCGAGCGCAGCGAACGAGAGACGCGTAAAGGTGTGTCACAAACCATCGGTTTGGCACATACGGACATTGATACATTCGCACCAGCCCGAGGAGCCGGAAGTCTTTATCCTATTGCCTTCTGACAAATGTTTACGGTTTACCAATAGTCTCACATAATTAGTACCGTTTCCTCATAGTACAGTGCAACGTGATGTCCGAAATGGCTGACAAAATTAGGTACAAGCACGAATTATATGCAAGACAATATATGGTATATGTATAGCTTGGAAATTGTGACCGTTGCTCGCTCGCTCCGCTCGCTCGTAAAAACCTAGTCCAACCCCACAACCGATCCGAAACGTTCGCAAATTTGAAATATGTCGCCATCATATCGAATAATGAACGCAAGATGGATTGGTTTTCGGTTAGGCTATAGTTTTCGAGCGAGCGCCGCGAGCCAGAGACGCGTATCGGTGTGTCATAAACCAACGGTGTGGCACATACGGAGATTGAAATATTCGCACCAGCCCGAGGAGCCGGAAGTATTTATCCTATTGCCTACCGACACATGTTTACAGTTTATGAATAGTTTCACATAAATAGTACTATTTCCTCATAGTACAGTGCAATGTGATGTCCGAAATGGCTGACAAAATTAGGTAATAACACGAAATATATGGAAGGCAACATAAGGTATATGTATAGCTTGGAAATTGTGACCGTTGCTCGCTCGCTCCGCTCGCTCGTAAAAATCTAGTCCAACCTCACAACCGATCCCACACGTTCGCAAATTTGAATTATGTCGCCACCATATCGAATAATGAACTGAAGATGGATTGGTTTTAGGTTAGGCTATAGCTTTCGTGCGAGCGCAGCGAACGAGAGACGCGTAAAGGTGTGTCACAAACCATCGGTTTAGCACATACGGACATTGATATATTCGCACCAGCCCGAGGAGCCGGAAGTCTTTATCCTATTGCCTTCTGACAAATGTTTACGGTTTACCAATAGTTTCACATAATTAGTACCGTTTCCTCATAGTACAGTGCAACGTGATGTCCGAAATGGCTGACACAATTAGGTACAAGCACGAAATATATGCAAGACAATATATGGTATATGTATAGCTTGGAAATTGTGACCGTTGCTCGCTCGCTCCGCTCGATCAAAAAAATCTAGCCCAACCTCATAACCGAACCGACACGTTCGCAAATTTGAAATATGTCGCCATCATATCGAATAATGAACGCAAGATGGATTGGTTTTAGGTTAGGCTATAGTTTTCGAGCGAGCGCCGCGAGCGAGAGACGCGTAAAGGTGTGTCACAAACCAACGGTTTGGCACATACGGACATTGAAATATTCGCACCAGCCCGAGGAGCCGGAAGTATTTATCCTATTGCCTACCGACACATGTTTACAGTTTATGAATAGTTTCACATAAATAGTACTATTTCCTCATAGTACAGTGCAATGTGATGTCCGAAATGGCTGACAAAATTAGGTAATAACACGACATATATGCAAGGCAATATAAGGTGTATGTATAGGTTGGAAATTGTGATCGTTGCTCGCTCGCTCCGCTCGCTCGAAAAAATCTAGTCCAACCTCACAACCGATCCGACACGTTCGCAAATTTGAAATATGTCGCCACCATATCGAATAATGAACGGAAGATGGATTGGTTTTAGGTTAGGCTATAGCTTTCGTGCGAGCGCAGCGAACGAGAGACGCGTAAAGGTGTGTCACAAACCAACGGTTTGGCACATACGGACATTGAAATATTCGCACCAGCCCGAGAAGCCGGAAGTCTTTATCCTATTGCCTTCTGACAAATGTTTACGGTTTACCAATAGTTTCACATAATTAGTACCGTTTCCTCATAGTACAGTGCAGCGTGATGTCCGAAATGGCTGACAAAATTAGGTACAAGCTCGAAATATATGCAAGACAATATATGGTATATGTATAGCTTGGAAATTGTGACCATTGCTCGCTCGCTCCGCTCGCTCGAAAAAATCTAGTCCAACCTCACAACCGATCCGACACGTTCGCAAATTTGAAATATGTCGCCACCATATCGAATAATGAACGCAAGATGGATTGGTTTTAGGTTAGGCTATAGTTTTCGAGCGAGCGCCGCGAGCGAGAGACGCGTAAAGGTGTGTCATAAACCAACGGTTCGGCACATACGGACATTGAAATATTCGCACCAGCCCGAGGAGCCGGAAGTATTTATTCTATTGCCTACCGACACATGTTTACAGTTTATGAATAGTTTCACATAAACAGTACTATTTCCTCATAGTACAGTGCAATGTGATGTCCGAAATGGCTGACAAAATTAGGTAATAACACGAAATATATGGAAGGCAATATAAGGTATATGTATAGCTTGGAAGTTGTGACCGTTGCTCGCTCGCTCCGCTCGCTCGCAAAAATCTAGTCCAACCTCACAAGCGATCCGACACGTTCGCAAATTTGAAATATGTCGCCACCATATCCAATAATGAACGGAAGATGGATTGGTTTTAGGTTAGGCTATAGCTTTCGTGAGAGCGCAGCGAGCGAGAGACGCGTAAAGGTGTGTCACAAACCAACGGTTTGGCACATACGGACATTGAAATATTCGCACCAGCCCGAGGAGCCGGAAGTATTTATCCTATTGCCTACCGACACATGTTTACAGTTTATGAATAGTTTCACATAAATGGTACTATTTCCTCATAGTACAGTGCAATGTGATGTCCGAAATGGCTGACAAAATTAGGTAATAACACGACATATATGCAAGGCAATATAAGGTGTATGTATAGGTTGGAAATTGTGATCGTTGCTCGCTCGCTCCGCTCGCTCGAAAAAATTTAGTCCAACCTCACAACCGATCCGACACGTTCGCAAATTTGAAATATGTCGCCACCATATCGAATAATGAACGGAAGATGGATTGGTTTTAGGTTAGGCTATAGCTTTCGTGCGAGCGCAGCGAACGAGAGACGCGTAAAGGTGTGTCACAAACCAACGGTTTGGCACATACGGACATTGAAATATTCGCGCCAGCCCGAGAAGCCGGAAGTCTTTATCCTATTGCCTTCTGACAAATGTTTACGGTTTACCAATAGTTTCACATAATTAGTACCGTTTCCTCATAGTACAGTGCAGCGTGATGTCCGAAATGGCTGACAAAATTAGGTACAAGCTCGAAATATATGCAAGACAATATATGGTATATGTATAGCTTGGAAATTGTGACCGTTGCTCGCTCGCTCCGCTCGCTCGTAAAAATCTAGTCCAACCTCACAACCGATCCGACACGTTCGCAAATTTGAAATATGTCGCCACCATATCGAATAATGAACGGAAGATGGATTGGTTTTAGGTTGGGCTATAGCTTTCGTGCGAGCGCAGCCAACGAGAGACGCGTAAAGGTGTGTCACAAACCAACGGTTTGGCACATACGGACATTGAAATATTCGCACCAGCCCGAGGAGCCGGAAGTCTTTATCCTATTGCCTTCTGACAAATGTTTACGGTTTACCAATAGTTTCACATAATTAGTACCGTTTCCTCATAGTACAGTGCAGCGTGATGTCCGAAATGGCTGACACAATTAGGTACTAGCACGAAATATATGCAAGGCAATATATGGTATATGTATAGCTTGGAAATTGTGACCATTGCTCGCTCGCTCCGCTCGCTCGAAAAAATCTAGTCCAACCTCACAACCGATCCGACACGTTCGCAAATTTGAAATATGTCGCCACCATATCGAATAATGAACGCAAGATGGATTGGTTTTAGGTTTTGCTATAGTTTTCGAGCGAGCGCCGCGAGCGAGAGACGCCTAAAGGTGTGTCATAAACCAACGGTTCGGCACATACGGACATTGAAATATTCGCACCAGCCCGAGGAGCCGGAAGTATTTATCCTATTGCCTACCGACACATGTTTACAGTTTATGAATAGTTTCACATAAACAGTACTATTTCCTCATAGTACAGTGCAATGTGATGTCCGAAATGGCTGACAAAATTAGGTAATAACACGAAATATATGGAAGGCAATATAAGGTATATGTATAGCTTGGAAGTTGTGACCGTTGCTCGCTCGCTCCGCTCGCTCGCAAAAATCTAGTCCAACCTCACAAGCGATCCGACACGTTCGCAAATTTGAAATATGTCGCCACCATATCCAATAATGAACGGAAGATGGATTGGTTTTAGGTTAGGCTATAGCTTTCGTGAGAGCGCAGCGAGCGAGAGACGCGTAAAGGTGTGTCACAAACCAACGGTTTGGCACATACGGACATTGAAATATTCGCACCAGCCCGAGGAGCCGGAAGTATTTATCCTATTGCCTACCGACACATGTTTACAGTTTATGAATAGTTTCACATAAATAGTACTATTTCCACATAGTACAATGCAATGTGATGTCCGAAATGGCTGACAAAATTAGGTAATAACACGACATATATGCAAGGCAATATAAGCTGTATGTATAGGTTGGAAATTGTGATCGTTGCTCGCTCGCTCCGCTCGCTCGAAAAAATCTAGTCCAACCTCACAACCGATCCGACACGTTCGCAAATTTGAAATATGTCGCCACCATATCGAATAATGAACGGAAGATGGATTGGTTTTAGGTTAGGCTATAGCTTTCGTGAGAGCGCAGCCAACGAGAGACGCGTAAAGGTGTGTCACAAACCAACGGTTTGGCACATACGGACATTGAAATATTCGCACCAGCCAGAGGAGCCGGAAGTCTTTATCCTATTGCCTTCTGACAAATGTTTACGGTTTACCAATAGTTTCACATAATTAGTACCGTTTCCTCATAGTACAGTGCAGCGTGATGTCCGAAATGGCTGACACAATTAGGTACTAGCACGAAATATATGCAAGGCAATATATGGTATATGTATAGCTTGGAAATTGTGACCATTGCTCGCTCGCTCCGCTCGCTCGAAAAAATCTAGTCCACCCTCACAACCGATCCGACACGTTCGCAAATTTGAAATATGTCGCCACCATATCGAATAATGAACGCAAGATGGATTGGTTTTAGGTTAGGCTATAGTTTTCGAGCGATCGCCGCGAGCGAGAGACGCGTAAAGGTGTGTCATAAACCAACGGTTCGGCACATACGGACATTGAAATATTCGCACCAGCCCGAGGAGCCGGAAGTATTTATCCTATTGCCTACCGACACATGTTTACAGTTTATGAATAGTTTCACATAAACAGTACTATTTCCTCATAGTACAGTGCAATGTGATGTCCGAAATGGCTGACAAAATTAGGTAATAACACGAAATATATGGAAGGCAATATAAGGTATATGTATAGGTTGGAAATTGTGAACGTTGCTCGCTCGCTCCGCTCGCTCGTAAAAATCTAGTCCAACCTCACAACCGATCCGACACGTTCGCAAATTTGAGATATGTCGCCATCATATCGAATAATGAACGCAAGATGGATTGGTTTTAGGTTAGGCTATAGTTTTCGAGCGAGCGCGGCGAGCGAGAGATGCGTAAAGGTGTGTCATAAACCAACGGTTTGGCACATACAGACATTGAAATATTCGCACCAGCCCGATGAGCCGGAAGTATTTATCCTATTGCCTACCGACACATGTTTACAGTTTATGAATAGTTTCACATAAATAGTACTATTTCCACATAGTACAGTGCAATGTGATGTCCGAAATGGATGACAAAATTAGGTACAAGCACGAAATATATGCAAGACAATATATGGTATATGTATAGGTTGGAAATTGTGACCGTTGCTCGCTCGCTCCGCTCGCTCGTAAAAATCTAGTCCAACCTCACAACCGATCCCACACGTTCGCAAATTTGAATTATGTCGCCACCATATCGAATAATGAACTGAAGATGGATTGGTTTTAGGTTAGGCTATAGCTTTCGTGCGAGCGCAGCGAACGAGAGACGCGTAAAGGTGTGTCACAAACCATCGGTTTGGCACATACGGACATTGATACATTCGCACCAGCCCGAGGAGCCGGAAGTCTTTATCCTATTGCCTTCTGACAAATGTTTACGGTTTACCAATAGTCTCACATAATTAGTACCGTTTCCTCATAGTACAGTGCAACGTGATGTCCGAAATGGCTGACAAAATTAGGTACAAGCACGAATTATATGCAAGACAATATATGGTATATGTATAGCTTGGAAATTGTGACCGTTGCTCGCTCGCTCCGCTCGCTCGTAAAAACCTAGTCCAACCCCACAACCGATCCGAAACGTTCGCAAATTTGAAATATGTCGCCATCATATCGAATAATGAACGCAAGATGGATTGGTTTTCGGTTAGGCTATAGTTTTCGAGCGAGCGCCGCGAGCCAGAGACGCGTATCGGTGTGTCATAAACCAACGGTGTGGCACATACGGAGATTGAAATATTCGCACCAGCCCGAGGAGCCGGAAGTATTTATCCTATTGCCTACCGACACATGTTTACAGTTTATGAATAGTTTCACATAAATAGTACTATTTCCTCATAGTACAGTGCAATGTGATGTCCGAAATGGCTGACAAAATTAGGTAATAACACGAAATATATGGAAGGCAACATAAGGTATATGTATAGCTTGGAAATTGTGACCGTTGCTCGCTCGCTCCGCTCGCTCGTAAAAATCTAGTCCAACCTCACAACCGATCCCACACGTTCGCAAATTTGAATTATGTCGCCACCATATCGAATAATGAACTGAAGATGGATTGGTTTTAGGTTAGGCTATAGCTTTCGTGCGAGCGCAGCGAACGAGAGACGCGTAAAGGTGTGTCACAAACCATCGGTTTGGCACATACGGACATTGATATATTCGCACCAGCCCGAGGAGCCGGAAGTCTTTATCCTATTGCCTTCTGACAAATGTTTACGGTTTACCAATAGTTTCACATAATTAGTACCGTTTCCTCATAGTACAGTGCAACGTGATGTCCGAAATGGCTGACACAATTAGGTACAAGCACGAAATATATGCAAGACAATATATGGTATATGTATAGCTTGGAAATTGTGACCGTTGCTCGCTCGCTCCGCTCGATCAAAAAAATCTAGCCCAACCTCATAACCGAACCGACACGTTCGCAAATTTGAAATATGTCGCCATCATATCGAATAATGAACGCAAGATGGATTGGTTTTAGGTTAGGCTATAGTTTTCGAGCGAGCGCCGCGAGCGAGAGACGCGTAAAGGTGTGTCACAAACCAACGGTTTGGCACATACGGACATTGAAATATTCGCACCAGCCCGAGGAGCCGGAAGTATTTATCCTATTGCCTACCGACACATGTTTACAGTTTATGAATAGTTTCACATAAATAGTACTATTTCCTCATAGTACAGTGCAATGTGATGTCCGAAATGGCTGACAAAATTAGGTAATAACACGACATATATGCAAGGCAATATAAGGTGTATGTATAGGTTGGAAATTGTGATCGTTGCTCGCTCGCTCCGCTCGCTCGAAAAAATCTAGTCCAACCTCACAACCGATCCGACACGTTCGCAAATTTGAAATATGTCGCCACCATATCGAATAATGAACGGAAGATGGATTGGTTTTAGGTTAGGCTATAGCTTTCGTGCGAGCGCAGCGAACGAGAGACGCGTAAAGGTGTGTCACAAACCAACGGTTTGGCACATACGGACATTGAAATATTCGCACCAGCCCGAGAAGCCGGAAGTCTTTATCCTATTGCCTTCTGACAAATGTTTACGGTTTACCAATAGTTTCACATAATTAGTACCGTTTCCTCATAGTACAGTGCAGCGTGATGTCCGAAATGGCTGACAAAATTAGGTACAAGCTCGAAATATATGCAAGACAATATATGGTATATGTATAGCTTGGAAATTGTGACCATTGCTCGCTCGCTCCGCTCGCTCGAAAAAATCTAGTCCAACCTCACAACCGATCCGACACGTTCGCAAATTTGAAATATGTCGCCACCATATCGAATAATGAACGCAAGATGGATTGGTTTTAGGTTAGGCTATAGTTTTCGAGCGAGCGCCGCGAGCGAGAGACGCGTAAAGGTGTGTCATAAACCAACGGTTCGGCACATACGGACATTGAAATATTCGCACCAGCCCGAGGAGCCGGAAGTATTTATTCTATTGCCTACCGACACATGTTTACAGTTTATGAATAGTTTCACATAAACAGTACTATTTCCTCATAGTACAGTGCAATGTGATGTCCGAAATGGCTGACAAAATTAGGTAATAACACGAAATATATGGAAGGCAATATAAGGTATATGTATAGCTTGGAAGTTGTGACCGTTGCTCGCTCGCTCCGCTCGCTCGCAAAAATCTAGTCCAACCTCACAAGCGATCCGACACGTTCGCAAATTTGAAATATGTCGCCACCATATCCAATAATGAACGGAAGATGGATTGGTTTTAGGTTAGGCTATAGCTTTCGTGAGAGCGCAGCGAGCGAGAGACGCGTAAAGGTGTGTCACAAACCAACGGTTTGGCACATACGGACATTGAAATATTCGCACCAGCCCGAGGAGCCGGAAGTATTTATCCTATTGCCTACCGACACATGTTTACAGTTTATGAATAGTTTCACATAAATGGTACTATTTCCTCATAGTACAGTGCAATGTGATGTCCGAAATGGCTGACAAAATTAGGTAATAACACGACATATATGCAAGGCAATATAAGGTGTATGTATAGGTTGGAAATTGTGATCGTTGCTCGCTCGCTCCGCTCGCTCGAAAAAATTTAGTCCAACCTCACAACCGATCCGACACGTTCGCAAATTTGAAATATGTCGCCACCATATCGAATAATGAACGGAAGATGGATTGGTTTTAGGTTAGGCTATAGCTTTCGTGCGAGCGCAGCGAACGAGAGACGCGTAAAGGTGTGTCACAAACCAACGGTTTGGCACATACGGACATTGAAATATTCGCGCCAGCCCGAGAAGCCGGAAGTCTTTATCCTATTGCCTTCTGACAAATGTTTACGGTTTACCAATAGTTTCACATAATTAGTACCGTTTCCTCATAGTACAGTGCAGCGTGATGTCCGAAATGGCTGACAAAATTAGGTACAAGCTCGAAATATATGCAAGACAATATATGGTATATGTATAGCTTGGAAATTGTGACCGTTGCTCGCTCGCTCCGCTCGCTCGTAAAAATCTAGTCCAACCTCACAACCGATCCGACACGTTCGCAAATTTGAAATATGTCGCCACCATATCGAATAATGAACGGAAGATGGATTGGTTTTAGGTTGGGCTATAGCTTTCGTGCGAGCGCAGCCAACGAGAGACGCGTAAAGGTGTGTCACAAACCAACGGTTTGGCACATACGGACATTGAAATATTCGCACCAGCCCGAGGAGCCGGAAGTCTTTATCCTATTGCCTTCTGACAAATGTTTACGGTTTACCAATAGTTTCACATAATTAGTACCGTTTCCTCATAGTACAGTGCAGCGTGATGTCCGAAATGGCTGACACAATTAGGTACTAGCACGAAATATATGCAAGGCAATATATGGTATATGTATAGCTTGGAAATTGTGACCATTGCTCGCTCGCTCCGCTCGCTCGAAAAAATCTAGTCCAACCTCACAACCGATCCGACACGTTCGCAAATTTGAAATATGTCGCCACCATATCGAATAATGAACGCAAGATGGATTGGTTTTAGGTTTTGCTATAGTTTTCGAGCGAGCGCCGCGAGCGAGAGACGCCTAAAGGTGTGTCATAAACCAACGGTTCGGCACATACGGACATTGAAATATTCGCACCAGCCCGAGGAGCCGGAAGTATTTATCCTATTGCCTACCGACACATGTTTACAGTTTATGAATAGTTTCACATAAACAGTACTATTTCCTCATAGTACAGTGCAATGTGATGTCCGAAATGGCTGACAAAATTAGGTAATAACACGAAATATATGGAAGGCAATATAAGGTATATGTATAGCTTGGAAGTTGTGACCGTTGCTCGCTCGCTCCGCTCGCTCGCAAAAATCTAGTCCAACCTCACAAGCGATCCGACACGTTCGCAAATTTGAAATATGTCGCCACCATATCCAATAATGAACGGAAGATGGATTGGTTTTAGGTTAGGCTATAGCTTTCGTGAGAGCGCAGCGAGCGAGAGACGCGTAAAGGTGTGTCACAAACCAACGGTTTGGCACATACGGACATTGAAATATTCGCACCAGCCCGAGGAGCCGGAAGTATTTATCCTATTGCCTACCGACACATGTTTACAGTTTATGAATAGTTTCACATAAATAGTACTATTTCCACATAGTACAATGCAATGTGATGTCCGAAATGGCTGACAAAATTAGGTAATAACACGACATATATGCAAGGCAATATAAGCTGTATGTATAGGTTGGAAATTGTGATCGTTGCTCGCTCGCTCCGCTCGCTCGAAAAAATCTAGTCCAACCTCACAACCGATCCGACACGTTCGCAAATTTGAAATATGTCGCCACCATATCGAATAATGAACGGAAGATGGATTGGTTTTAGGTTAGGCTATAGCTTTCGTGAGAGCGCAGCCAACGAGAGACGCGTAAAGGTGTGTCACAAACCAACGGTTTGGCACATACGGACATTGAAATATTCGCACCAGCCAGAGGAGCCGGAAGTCTTTATCCTATTGCCTTCTGACAAATGTTTACGGTTTACCAATAGTTTCACATAATTAGTACCGTTTCCTCATAGTACAGTGCAGCGTGATGTCCGAAATGGCTGACACAATTAGGTACTAGCACGAAATATATGCAAGGCAATATATGGTATATGTATAGCTTGGAAATTGTGACCATTGCTCGCTCGCTCCGCTCGCTCGAAAAAATCTAGTCCACCCTCACAACCGATCCGACACGTTCGCAAATTTGAAATATGTCGCCACCATATCGAATAATGAACGCAAGATGGATTGGTTTTAGGTTAGGCTATAGTTTTCGAGCGATCGCCGCGAGCGAGAGACGCGTAAAGGTGTGTCATAAACCAACGGTTCGGCACATACGGACATTGAAATATTCGCACCAGCCCGAGGAGCCGGAAGTATTTATCCTATTGCCTACCGACACATGTTTACAGTTTATGAATAGTTTCACATAAACAGTACTATTTCCTCATAGTACAGTGCAATGTGATGTCCGAAATGGCTGACAAAATTAGGTAATAACACGAAATATATGGAAGGCAATATAAGGTATATGTATAGCTTGGAAGTTGTGACCGTTGCTCGCTCGCTCCGCTCGCTCGCAAAAATCTAGTCCAACCTCACAAGCGATCCGACACGTTCGCAAATTTGAAATATGTCGCCACCATATCCAATAATGAACGGAAGATGGATTGGTTTTAGGTTAGGCTATAGCTTTCGTGAGAGCGCAGCGAGCGAGAGACGCGTAAAGGTGTGTCACAAACCAACGGTTTGGCACATACGGACATTGAAATATTCGCACCAGCCCGAGGAGCCGGAAGTATTTATCCTATTGCCTACCGACACATGTTTACAGTTTATGAATAGTTTCACATAAATAGTACTATTTCCTCATAGTACAGTGCAATGTGATGTCCGAAATGGCTGACAAAATTAGGTAATAACACGACATATATGCAAGGCAATATAAGGTGTATGTATAGGTTGGAAATTGTGATCGTTGCTCGCTCGCTCCGCTCGCTCGTAAAAATCTAGTCCAACCTCACAACCGATCCGACACGTTCGCAAATTTGAAATATGTCGCCACCATATCGAATAATGAACGGAAGATGGATTGGTTTTAGGTTGGGCTATAGCTTTCGTGCGAGCGCAGCCAACGAGAGACGCGTAAAGGTGTGTCACAAACCAACGGTTTGGCACATACGGACATTGAAATATTCGCACCAGCCCGAGGGGCCGGAAGTCTTTATCCTATTGCCTTCTGACAAATGTTTACGGTTTACCAATAGTTTCACATAATTAGTACCGTTTCCTCATAGTACAGAGCAATGTGATGTCCGAAATCGCTGACAAAATTAGGTACTAGCACGAAATATAAGCAAGGCAATATAAGGTATATGTATAGCTTGGAAATTGTGACCGTTGCACGCTCGCTCCGCTCGCTCGTAAAAATCTGGTCCAACCTCACAACCGATCCCACACGTTCGCAAATTCGAAACATGTCGCCACCATATCGAATAATGAACGGAAGATGGATTGGTTTTAGGTTAGGCTATAGCTTTCGTGCGAGCGCAGCGAGCGAGAGACGCGTAAAGGTGTGTCACAAACCAACGGTTTGGCACATACGGACATTGAAATATTCGCACCAGACCGAGGAGCCGAAAGTCTTTATCCTATTGCCTTCTGACAAATGTTTACGGTTTACCAACAGTTTCACATAATTAGTACCGTTTCCTCATAGTACAGTGCAATGTGATGTCCGAAATGGCAGACAAAATTAGGTAATAACACGACATATAAGCAAGGCAATATAAGGTGTATGTATAGGTTGGAAATTGTGATCGTTACTCGCTCGCTCCGCTCGCTCGAAAAAATCTAGTCCAACCTCACAACCGATCCGACACGTTCGCAAATTTGAAATATGTCGCCACCATATCGAATAATGAACGCAAGATGGATTGGTTTTAGGTTAGGCTATAGT